>NW_015215581.1:0-554 GCF_001447785.1 Gekko japonicus | reverse complement strand
ACTCTTTACAGATAAGCGTTGCAGCTGAGTAGCAATTACGTGCATGGGAAGGAATGCAAAACAATTAGAAGGCCTCTCCACACTCATGGCAGCTTAGCTGACACCATTTTGCATCTCTGCCCACAACACCGTGTCAAAATTCCACAGGTGCCCACATGCTCCAAAATATTGGGGACCCCTGTGGCGGAGGTTTCCTTTTGTTCTCTGCTTTCAAGTTTCTTGCGGGACACTGGCCCTGTTCTCCCATTGTTTCTACGCCTGTCTGTTCGAGGTGAGCTTTCCGGCGGTGGCTTTCAGCACGCAAAGCATTTTGCGATTCTGTTTCCGTGCTGAGTTCTCCAAACGGCCTTGAGAGGGGGTTTCCTTTCTTGCGGCTCCTGCAGAGCTCCGGGAGTCGTCAGAAGGGTCTGGCTCTCCCCTTAACGTCTCTCCTCCCCCACTGTGCCATGCTGCAAGTTGTGCAGATAATAATACCCAGATCTTAGGAGAAATGGGATCCCCTTCCCGAAGCATCTTTTCCTTGCGTGCTCGGGCACCAGAACAGTTCCCCCTTC
>NW_015215580.1:0-632 GCF_001447785.1 Gekko japonicus | reverse complement strand
TTTCTACAAAAAAAAGCCCTGGTTGTAACAATAAGTGTAGCAGCTACTCTGCATTCCCAGTTTTCCTTTTTAAAAAAGTGTGTGCCTCGTTGCTTCCCTTATGAAGAGATTGCCCCCCCCCAATCTCTGCAAAGGGAGGGGCTAGAGACTTACTTTTAAAAAATGAAAGCTGGGCATTCAGAGAACATGCTTCATCTATTGTTACAACGCTGTATATTGATATTATGTATTCTACTGCCTATTGGTGTGTTGTTGTTGTTTTTTTTAAAAAAACAAGCTCCCTGGTGGGGTGGGGGTGGGGAGGAAATGGCTGCCATGGGGACAGGATTATGGGAAATGGCTGCCATGCGGGCTGGCAAATCCAAATTTTCTCGCTTACACAGCAGCCATCCAAGCTTTACTGTGATCTTTACCAAGACGTCAGAGCAAAGCAGGTTTGAGAATGATTGGAAAAAAGCTTGGGAAACACCTGGAGGTGCACAAATGCATCACAATGCAGTGGGGAAATGGGGAAAAAACACTTCCCAAAAGCATTGAACTTGGAGCGGATAACCCACGTGGAAAAGCCCAATGTCAGTTTTCAGTGATTCCAGTTTCCCACTGTGCTGCTTTTTGTTGCATTCTGTTTCTCA
>NW_015215579.1:0-571 GCF_001447785.1 Gekko japonicus | reverse complement strand
TACTCTTGGGTCAGCATTTTTTATAACACCCCCCTGACCTTCTGACTAGGATAAAAGGACACAGAGATTTCCACTTTTACTCCAGTCATGTCTGACGAAGGGAGCTTGGGCTCTTGAAAGCTTACACCCTGAAACTCTTGTTGGTGCTAGGGTTGCCAGGTCCCCCTCGGCCCTGGCAGGGGATGGGGGGGGCTAGAGTTGCCATATCCAGGCTGGGAAACTCCTGGAGATTTGGAGGGAGCTCAGGGACCTCAGCAGCATTCAATGCCACAGAGTCCACCCCCCGAAGGATCCATTTTATCCAGGGGAACTGATCTCTGTAGTTCAGAGATGAGCTATAATTCCGGGGGATCCCCAGGTCCCCCCTGGAGGCTGTCATCTTTATGTTGGTCTCTAGGAACCTACTGGACTGGAATCTAACTGTTCTAATGCAGACCAACACGACTGCCCTCCGATACTCATAATAACAAAAAACAACAACCCTTGACTTGAAATACCCAATAAAATGAAATTAATGGGGATTTTTAATCTTTAAACTGGTTTTTGAAACTTTGAACAGGGTATTGAAAAC
>NW_015215578.1:0-563 GCF_001447785.1 Gekko japonicus | reverse complement strand
ATGGGGCTCGGCAGTGGAGCTGCAAGGTTACATGTTTATCAGCGGGATCTTATTCGGAGCAAGGGGTTCACTGTAAGTATTGTCTGATCTCACCTCTTACTGAAAGAATCCATGTTCTCTCAGGAATGTGAGATCGACTTGCAAGACTTGGCAAGACTGCAACTTTCATCTTTCCCAGGCTACTTTGAGTTACAAAAAAGATACCCAGTGAAGAAAGAAATAAACTTTTCATAACATGCAGCTTGAACTCCAGACTGCTATAATCAAAATGTGCACTTACTGTCTGTCAGAGGAGATCCTTCCACCCTAAGCTGAGCTTTTCCACTTGTTCAGTGCCACCCACCTCTGGTTGCTCCACCCTGAAAAGAAGCAGTTACCTATTATTGATTCATCACAATTTTATAAATGGCATTTATTTATTTTTTTTATCTTGTAAACTGCTTATAGTGCTGTTCTGCAGGAGAAAAGCAGGAGAAAATATGTCAAATAAATTAATAAGGAGCCAGTATGGGGTAGTGATTAGAGAGTCATGTTAGGATGTGGGAGTCCCAGGTTTGAATCCC
>NW_015215577.1:0-546 GCF_001447785.1 Gekko japonicus | reverse complement strand
CCGCAGTTTGCCTACCACCGGACTAGAGGGTCTGTAGGCCCCTTCCAACTCTGTGACTCTATGAATATGTAATGTAGTTTGGAATGGCAGGTTGCTTTGAGGAGAACCCAAGGATTCCATTGAAGCTATTGAGCCGTGCCTATGTTATTTTGGAAATCAGGGTGAGATAATTTTTTCTATGCTTTTGAATTGATATATGTATTATGTAGTTGACTTTGGCTTTCTGTGTATATTTATGATTGTTTCACAGTTCTGTTTTACCAGCCGCTGTTGAAGGTAATTGAAACGTCTTGATTTAGACCTGGGAGAGATATCCAGGTGTTATTCTTTCCACAGTGGGAGTCTTGTGCCGCAGGTACTTTCTGTTTGAAGGTCCATGGACACTATCAGCGTATAGAATTACAGAGGAGCCTACTGTTGGTTTTGAACACATTCTGTTTGTAAATAATGTTTAATTGTTATGAGCAATCTGTCGAATATGAGCTTATACAGTCTATTGGGATATGACCACTAACCTATCTTTGTACTTCAATGAATGTAATATAC
>NW_015215576.1:0-584 GCF_001447785.1 Gekko japonicus | reverse complement strand
TAAAGGGAGGCTCAGCATTTTGATTGGCACCCTTAGTTGTGACAAAGTACTCCTGGATGATGTGAGCAAAAATGGCTCCCTTGCTTCCCTTCAGTAATTCATACAAGAACGTTCTGATTTTGGCCAAATCACTGCTGCAGGAAGCAGTGGTGGCTAAAAGCATAGACAGCTTCAAGAGGGGACTGGATAAACATATGGAGCAGAAGCCCATCTGTGACTATTAGCCATAAGGTACAGATGGAGCCCTCTGTCTGGGGCAGTGATGCTCTGTACTCTTGGTCCTTGGGGGAAGATACAGAAGGAGGCCTTCTGGAGTTCTGGGCCTGCTGGGGGACCTCCTGATGGCACCTGGGTTTTGGCCACTGTGTAACGCAGAGTAATGGACTGGAGGAGCCATTGGCCTGATCCAACATGGCTTCTCATATGTTTTTTATGTTCTTACGACCCCCTTCCATCCAGTCACTCTCTAGCCTCCTTTGCCATTCTTTACCATACTGTTCTTTTGAGATCCACATTCCCATTAGTCAGTGACAAAGTCTTTTATCGGTTCTGAATTCCACTTGAGATCCCCAGACGTGGTCCCC
>NW_015215575.1:0-564 GCF_001447785.1 Gekko japonicus | reverse complement strand
AGGCATCCAGTGCTACTCCCAGGCTCCTCGCTGTTTTGGCTGGCACCAAAAGTGCCCTTTCCAGTGTGGGGAGCCTGGTGCCCCCTCGACCCAGGTACAGGACCTCCATCTTCGATGGATTTAGCTTCAATCGACTCTGCCGCAACCATCCAACCACAGCTTCCAACGCCTCTTAGCCGCCTTTGTTTCTTACAGAGCTAAAGGCAGCTTACAATATGTATAAAAGACATAAAATGGAGTACCTAAAAATACATAAAACCAAAATGTAAAATCACAAATTAGGACTGCTTTAATCAAATGCAGTCCTAATTAAACCCATCTTCAGCTACCTCCTAAAAGTGAGGGGGGGGGCAGGTGCACCTCCTTGGGGAGGTTGTTCCATAATCATGGGGCTGCCACTGAAAAAGCCCTCTTTTGTATACCTACCAAACAAGCTTTTTTGATTGATGGGACTGTCAGGAAGGCCTCTCCATGTGATCTTAATTCTTGGGCAGAAACATTAAGGTCACAGGAGGAGGAGGAGGCTCTCCTGATGGTCCCAGTCAATCAATCTAAGCCTTCGAT
>NW_015215574.1:0-567 GCF_001447785.1 Gekko japonicus | reverse complement strand
CCGCCTCCTGGGGCAGCCATTTTGAGGGTATGGCCCACCGTCTTGTCTCAGAATTCCAGAGGTGCTCGAAGGTAGGGGACCCCTGCTGTCTAAGGGGAGGAAATTTTGATCCTTCTCTGTACCAGTTCTTGGTTAGTGATAAGTTTGGGTTTTTCTTCTGTTTTAGATTTTGCAGAAACGTCCTGGCCCCTTCCTCTTGATGACGGCCTTGAAGACTCTTCATTATGGGCAAAGGCAGGGGGAAAATGAGTGTGGTTTGGCTGGCTGGCTCGAGTCGTTCAGTGGTCCTGTAATAACATGGCGTTAATACTGGCCTGACTTCGAGAGCTGCGGTGGGTGGGTGTAGTTCTTAGAATACTTTTTAAAAGAAATGCTCTGTTGCTGCCCAGTATTACATGCCCAAGAGTGTACCATTTTATATAACGGGCCAGTATATTACTAGTTGGTAAAATACTGGTGGGTCTGACCATGGGTTGGCGTCAATGGCTCAGTTTATACCAGTCATCATCGTTGCCATTGCGAGGATAAAATGGAGGAAGAGATAATGTTGTAAGCCACTATTTATTT
>NW_015215573.1:0-564 GCF_001447785.1 Gekko japonicus | reverse complement strand
GGTTTTTGTTTTATCAATGGGCCGTTCTATTTTGTTTGTTTTTTTTGTTTCTGTTCTGTTGTTTTTGTATCCTTGCCAGGGCCCCTGCAAGAGGTGGGACTGGGGGACAAATTATTTGCACCCCAAGTCAGCTGGAGGGATCCCGAAGCCAGTGTCACGCTCTTCAGAATGCATCTCAATTTATTTAACTTCTAATGCAATTCTGCATTGCAGCCACAAGGGGCACAGTAAAGAGCTCAGCCATTCTGCAAAGTTTACTACAAGGAGTTTACTACTTGCATATCATGCTAAACCCATTAACCAAGCCAGCACTGAAGCAAGGCGAGACCAGACAGCACAACTCATGGCTGCCACAGTCATTGCCAGGCTGCAGCCTCCTGACAAGGTTGCTGCTTCCAACAATCTGTTTCACTCTTCCTTTCTTTCCATAGTTTTGTCTGCTCAGACAGAGCTTCCCTGTTAGAGTGTTGTAGAAAATAAAACAATTTTTCCTTTTTTCTTAACGTCTCTTCTTCTTTTCCACGTTTTTCTCCTTCTTCATTTTACTCTCTTCCTTTCATTATA
>NW_015215572.1:0-573 GCF_001447785.1 Gekko japonicus | reverse complement strand
CTCTATGAGTAAATAGAGAAAATCTGGCAACAATCACTCCAGGGGCAATTCTTCTAACACTCTGAGGTAATTTTAATTTAAAGAATTATTTGTGAGTAATGAAACACTTCCAAATAACACAGCAAATCATTGTAGAAGATTGTAGAAGATACTTCATCTTTGAAACTGTGCTACAATCATTCTACACTCACACACCGATTTTCCAATATATTGAATACCTTGGAGTCGTGTTTCTTCTCCAGACCTTTTCATCTTAGATTCCCTGTCTCCATTTCTGCTGAAGTTCTGTCATCAAATATTCTTTATTCTTGATGTGGATGTGGACCAGTGAATAAATAACATTAATTAAGATTTGTGGCAAATGAGAGAAGGTCTGCTTCAGTTTCTTCTTCAGCTGTTTAAATACATGTATCCACTTGCTCTGGCCATTCCCTGGATGGCTTGTTACAATGGAGTCTGTTAATTTCTCTTGAATCAAAATAAAAAAGTCTGTGTGAGTAAGAGAGAGCTGTTCTTGGCGACTTGCTCCCAGGAGTTCTCCTCCCTTAACTGCCAAGTGCTGCTGAAGTCTTT
>NW_015215571.1:0-569 GCF_001447785.1 Gekko japonicus | reverse complement strand
CTTTACCATATAATTATGGCCTGATGAAGTAGATTTGTTTGGGACATCCGTTGCCATGGTTAATGCTATGTGGTTAACCTTATGTATTGGGGATTAGCTTTACCTGTTTAAATTCAACTTGTACGACTTCAGAGAATAGTTAATAAGAGGGTGTTGTTGGTTTTTTTGCAATATGTTTAAATTCAAGTTGTACTTGCACTGCATCTTTAAAGACTAGTTAATAGTTAATAGATTTTTTTGGTAACTTCAAATAGAATTTTTGTGTGTATTCCTTCATTACAGTGTTTTTCAGATTTAGTATACCACCTGGAGGTTGGCAACCATATCCAAAGGGCAGTTTAACAAATCACAGACCAGGTTTCCAACTCTTCTTCCAGCAATTTATGTAGGCTCCTCAGCCTTCTCCAACCCACCCTCTATTCAGGGGTGTCAAACATAAGGCCCGTCCAGGGTTCTTACCCAGCCCACAAGCAGCTGGTATGTATGGAAATGTAAGGTGCTCCCCCTTTTATGATATCCCATGGAAAAAACCTAGTCTTGCATATGCTAGGAATCAATTGCTTTTGTTT
>NW_015215570.1:0-559 GCF_001447785.1 Gekko japonicus | reverse complement strand
TTATCCAGCCAATCTGAATCTAGAATTGGTCAGCCAATTCTCTTTCTCCCCCTTTCCCAGCTTGGTCTGTGTAGCTTCTCTGTTCCCCTCCCACAGTTGGCTCTGCGTTGTCAATAACACAGAGAACTAGACTAGAGCATGGTAAAAAAAATCAGCTGGAGTATCCCCGTGGAAGTCAGTGAGAGAGACAGAATTTGTTCTAAAAATGCATTAACTATTAGGCTAAATATATTTCAGCATGCAATGGCCGCCTTTGCTGCAGTGGGTGGCTAGATGTGGAGAAACAGAACACATCAGATGCCAGAAAAGGAGGCTGGAGGACTATCTGAGAGATATAGAAGAAGGGACAATTCTTGAAACTAGGGTGGGGCAGTGAGCGGTGCCAGCGCACATGGGTCAAATAGATGGATTGAGGATGGGAGTAAAATGAAAGCAGGCCCAGACAGAAATGAAGAGGGCTTGAATAACAATAATAAATGGATGCAGCAGCAGCAACTTCTTAGTTGCATAGAAGCTTGATGTAGAAACGAAATAGATGTGGATCAACAGAGCCTGTATT
>NW_015215569.1:0-569 GCF_001447785.1 Gekko japonicus | reverse complement strand
GAGAACATTAGATTGTTCTCCAGAGTGGCTGTGTCCCTGGAGGCTAGGGGCTTCACCAGGACCAGGCAGCAAATTAGATCCAAGTTCAAACGGATCAAGTATGACTTTTATAATTCCATGGAGGCATTTAGGGGCTTACCCCCAGCACACTCCAGGCCTCCCTACTTTAGGACCCAGGCAGACCAGCCGCACTGGTCTCACAGAAGACACGCTGGTGAGTATTCCCCCCCACCCCCCTGTATGTATCTCCTGTCCTTTCTCCAAGCTAGTACTTACACTTATACTTGGAAAATCTGTGTTCCATCCCCTAAATAGCCATAGTGCCTTTTAAGGGGGGGGGATCAGGAAGCCTTGATCCCATGTAGTTTGGAGATTGGGGGGGCAACTGCTGGAGAATGGGTGCCTGAGCTTGGGTACACCACAGACATCACTTGGAGTCCATCCATTGAACATATGTAAATACTTGCAGGTCCCCAGATTGTCTCAGAATCCAAGGTGGGTCTTGACTAGGTTTTTGTACAAAACAATCGCAGTGCAATGCAAACCCTGGCTCCAGTGTGACCTTTCAG
>NW_015215568.1:0-569 GCF_001447785.1 Gekko japonicus | reverse complement strand
CCTGCATCCATGTGGGATAGTGCCATGGGGAAATGGCTCACACCTTCCTGGATATGTTCATTAATTGGGGGGGGGGGCTTGGTGGGAAGATTTCCATACCCCTAATGTGTATAGTTCAGCTGCGATCCCCAATATGGAGCCCACTAATGTGTGTTTTGATGCCGTTTGCTTCATCTCTCTCCCAAAGAAAAGAGCCAGTCCTGGCTGTCTTCCAGGAGATGCTTAAGAAAGACCCCTTAGGGTCTTCAGGGAGCTCTCATTTGGAAATAGCTGCCTCTGTCAAAGGAGAGGACTTGCCTTAGAACATCTCAGAACTGTCTAATAGGCCTCTGTGGCAGCCATTTTGTGATTGGTCTCAACTCCTGTGGGAACCATTTTGCGGTGCTGCCCACTATCCTTTTCCAACATTCCAATAATGCCCACGGGTTCCACAAGGCTGAGGACCCCTGAAGTACAGCTGTACCATGAAAGTTACTGCAATGAAGTATACACGAGTTCTTCCTCGGCAAAAGCCAATGTAGGCAGCAGCAGAAGGGACCGATGTGAGAATCAAGCAGCTTCTAAAACAA
>NW_015215567.1:0-567 GCF_001447785.1 Gekko japonicus | reverse complement strand
CCGAGAAAGCCCTGTCCCTGGTTGTCACCTGCCTCACCATTGCAGGAGGTGGCAGAGAGAGCAGGACGATCTTAACTGGTGGGATGGATAGTATGGGAGGAGGTGGCCCTTCGAGTATCTCAATCCCAAGAAATAAGGTCAAAACCAGCACTCTGAATTGTTCTCAGAAAGAGACAAGAAGCTAAAATGCCTGTTTCAGCATGGGGGCAAGCAGGGTCTATGCCACAGATCCCAACAACAGCCTGGCCACCCTCACTCTGAGCCACTTAATGTCTGACAGTTTTCAAAGGCAGCCCCACATAGAGCGTGTTAACGTAGCCTTAGAGCATGGATGTTCATGGCCAAATCACGCTTTCCACAAGACAGCTGTTGCGGGCAAATCTGGCTGAAGCTGAAAAAATGTACTAAAACCTGAGCCTCCAACTGTGAGCTAGGATCTAAGCAGAACCCCAATCCAGTCGCCCGCTCCATCAGAGAGAGTCCAATTCCTTCTGCATGCATGGGCAGTTGCAACAATAAGAATGGGAATTTCTCACAGAGAGTTGACCCGGGTTTCAGAGCATGAGC
>NW_015215566.1:0-579 GCF_001447785.1 Gekko japonicus | reverse complement strand
AGAGGCCCCAATCCCCCACCATGACTTTAAAAAATGGCATTCCCCCCCCTCCCCGTTCTGCAAACAAGCTGTGATATTCGTTCTCAGGCTCTGGAACCCGAATTGATGAGGCGTCGTCCCCAGTTCCCATTTTATCCTCACGACCACCCTGCGAGGTAGGTGCCGCCGAGAGAGTTTGGCCCAACGTCCTCCCCCCCGGAAGTCTGACGTCACAGTGGGGACCAGCGTTCCCCCTAAGCCGAGTTAGTGTGAGCCAGCTCACAGTTTTTTAGCCTCCGGCTCACACGTTCTTGCCTTCGCTCAGGAAGGAGGGCTCCAGAGCAAACTAATCTACGTAGGAGCCAAATCGCTCGCTCACACCTTGAATGCCGGTCGCTCCCGAAGTAGGATTTTTGGCTCGCAAGACTCCACAGCTCTGAGAAGGGAGCGTTGGGGAGGACTCGAACCCAGATCTTCCCACACCTTAATACGACACCCTGACCGCAGTACCGCACCCACTCTCCAACCAAGAAGGAAAATGCAGCGGGGGGTGGGGGGGAAAAGAGACATTGTGTTTTTTTTAGTGCGAGAGCAGGGAGA
>NW_015215565.1:0-572 GCF_001447785.1 Gekko japonicus | reverse complement strand
ATCTTCCCCCTGAACTCTGCATTTGCTATTGTTCTTGGTTGTAGTCCTTTGCATAAAACACCCCCCCACACACACGCCATCACTGCAATCTTTGAGAACAGTTTGAATTTTTTAAAAACACAATAGAGCATGTGTGTGTGTGTGTGTGTGTGTGTGATTGCATGTGAGGGATCAATCATCCAGTTACTGTGAGACATGTCCTCATGGTGATGTCTACTGTAAAGGTACCTTATCTAAGGAGTTCTTAGTCAGTGGGGCCTCTTCTTCCTCTGAAAATGTCATCAGGTTCAGGGCAGCAGCTGTGGACCTCAAAAATTCCTTCTCTGAGGCATGTCTCCACTAGCGATTGGTTGGAAGAACAAGGATGCAATTAGAAAACAAGAAATGCCATAACCCTGGAAATCAGACATATCAAAGAAAAACAAGACAGCTACTACTCCAGCTGATATTATGCACCCAAACATGAAAAACAACAAGGATTTGATGGCAGGGGTGGTGGCGGCATTGGTGTGTTTTTTGTAATGCCTAAGATTTCCAAACTTTTGTTTGCCCCCCAATCTGGAAGAAAAGAC
>NW_015215564.1:0-572 GCF_001447785.1 Gekko japonicus | reverse complement strand
ACATTTTCCTCCCAAGGAGTTCCAGCCAGCATACACACTTCCCCCTTCCCCCTTTTTATTCGCACAACAACCCAGCGAGGTGGGTGAGCCTGAGCACGAACACCTGGCCCAAAGATTCCCGGGAAGTTTCAGGGCAGAGTGGAGATTCGAACCCTGACCTCCCAGAACTGAGTCCAATCCTACTGCTATACTGCACAGGCTTAACACGGCGGTTCTCCCAGCCCCCTCCTGCAGGGTTTTCTTAGCAAAACACCCATGACGCAGTTATTTATATCAAGGGAAAAGTACAAATGGTTTCATGTTATCCAAAAACCTGTCATTCCGTCATGTTATAAATAAACTCCCATCTTTCTCAAAAGTTGTCCTGCTTCATGTTTTTAAGAGCCAGATCACACCAGGGAAATAGCTGATCGGCTGCCTACAGTTGCCAACCTCCATGTGCAGCCTGGATATCTCCTGGAAAGGTTGCACCTTGAAACTCTTATTTGACTCTAAGGAGCTACAGGACTTGAAGCAAACTCATCTGCGGACCGAGTAGGAGTTGGAGAGACTGGATTTATACCCCACCCTTC
>NW_015215563.1:0-574 GCF_001447785.1 Gekko japonicus | reverse complement strand
CCATGGCACAATAGCTCCATGAGAGCTAAGAGTGGGCCAGGAGGGAAGGAATGTGTGTCTGCACAGAAGACGTTGATGAACAACAGTTACGGGTAAGTGCAACTCTGTTTTCATTTCCTGTCTTCTCATGCAGCCCCACATTGGGACCATAAGCGAGCTACTCACCAGAGGAGGTGGGGGGGGGTGAGTCTCACTGGAACAGAGCCTGTAGAACAGCCTTGCCCACATCCGCTTCTTTCCTCACCTGAAGGTTTAAAGCGTAATGTTTCACAAATGTGTCCTCTCTTGACCAGGCTGCCACTTTGCAGATGTCCAGCAGGGGAACTTGTTGACGAAATGTGGCAGATGACCCCTGCACTCTAGTGGAGTGTGCTTTCACATCGAGCGGACATAGCTCCCTGGATGCCATGTAGCAGGAACGGATGGCAGCAACTACTCACCTGGACATGGATTGGACAGAAGCAATTTTGCCCTTCTTGGGGCCCCAGTAACAAATAAACAGTGCTTTGTTTTTATCTATACAGTATACTGTCTATATAGTAAAGGAGGGCCCTCCTAATGTCAAGGGTATGTA
>NW_015215562.1:0-553 GCF_001447785.1 Gekko japonicus | reverse complement strand
ACTGAACAACAACAACAAAAACAAAGTTATGCCTCAGTACCAAAATTCTACTTTGCAATGTTTTACATGGAACATTCTTTTACATACTTTGTTTGTTTGCGTTAAGTGTCAGATATTCTCAAAATATTTAATACTTAGACATCCAGCAAGACACATTTTCTATTTCTCACAACTGATAGATTCAGGTGGGTAGCCACTGGACTAAAAATTTTCACAGAGTAAAGAAAGAGAGAAAAAGCAACCAAAGACACCCAACAAACAATGCAATAGGACTAGGAATACAAAATGCAAGCAACAATGAGAACAGAAAACCACTTAAAACAAAAGTATTGTATGAGCAATGCAGAATGGGGGACTACAAAGCCGGGGAAATGAGGGGGCGGGCAGGGAAGCCAAGGAGAGGGCTTTTGTCCATCCTGAATCTACTGCCCATCAGTTTCCTTGGATGCCCTTGTAGGGTTGCCAAGTCTATCTTTACCGAGAGCGGGGGGCTGCCGGCCGGTGTCTTGTGCGCGCGTATGCGTGTGCCACACGCACGTCACCTGGAAGTGAC
>NW_015215561.1:0-578 GCF_001447785.1 Gekko japonicus | reverse complement strand
ATGTACTCTTTCTCCGCCACCAGGGATCGTTCAAACGCGCGCCTCCTGATCACGCTTCGCTTCTCACCGCCTTGCTCGCCGCACCACCAATGCCGTCCACACCAGGATCGCCGTTGCCGCCACTGCCGCCGTCTCCGCTATCTCCGCCATCTTCAGCCAACCACACAGGGTGCCCCCCACCCCTCTAAGGGTGGGTACCCATTTACCTACTTGCAATTAGGTTGCTTTCGAGACCGCTGGGTAGGCGGGAGCTGGGACGAAGGTCGAGAGCTCACCTCGACCGCGGTGGTACTCGAACAGCCATAGTGGCTGCTCGGGTGATGTTACAGTGCAGGCGTTTAACTGCCTGCGCCACCGCAGAAGGTGGCGTTATAAATTGGGGGTGGCGGCGGTGGGACCCAACTTTAGTGGGTTAAAATCTAATTTGAAACTAATTTGAAACTTTATTTTCTTTCCTTTTTTTTGGTAAGTTTTATTTATCGTTTTACAAAGTATATTCATACACATCCTAATATTATATACATATAACAATATTGAGTCTATTGTTTATCATTTTCCTTTATCCATTTATATATCCT
>NW_015215560.1:0-577 GCF_001447785.1 Gekko japonicus | reverse complement strand
TTGGGAGGAGCAGCGGACACACCAGAAGACAGAGACAGAATTTAACGAGATCTGAACGCACTGGAGAAGAGGGCAGATGTGCACAAGATGCAATTTAACAAGGGTAAGTACCAAGTTCTACATCTGAGTAATCAAAATGAGGAACATGCATACTGGATGAGGGATATGCTTCTGAACAAGATCTTGGGGTATGGGTGGACCAAAAGTTAAATATGAGCAGCCAGTGTGATGCAGCGACAAAAAAGGCTAATGCAATCTCGGGGTGTATCAACAGAGGCATAACATCTGAATTGCAAGATGTCATAGTCCCGCTGTACACTGCATTGGTCAGGTCCCATCTGGAGTACTGTGTGCAGTTCTGGAGGCCTCACTTCCAAAAGGATGTGGACAGAATGGAGCCACCTCTCTGCATATCCTCCAGGGCCCCAGTAGGTGTCAAGTCACCAGAGGTTGTCATGACTTCCAGGTGCACACACTCACACATACAGACCAAAATGAGGAACCAAAATGAGGAACATGCGCATATAAAAAAGATGCCTTTCTGCACACTACACTAGACAAACAGGTCAGTCCCCAC
>NW_015215559.1:0-564 GCF_001447785.1 Gekko japonicus | reverse complement strand
CATCACAGGGGGGAACTGCCCACTGTGGACTCATAAGGCCGGCCTTGGCATTGGGTGAGCCTAGGCAGCCGTCTAGGACAGCACACTGAGCAGGGCAGTATTTCGGCCGCAGCGTGAGATGGAAGACATACGCACAGTGTCAACAGTGCATGCCCCTGCCCTTTCACTCCCAAGTTTACAGCGCATGCCAAGAATCACACACCACAGATTCAGGTGGGTAGACGTGTTGGTCCGAAGCAGCGGAACCAAGCTGGAGCTCAGTGGCACCTTGAAGACCAACAGAGGTTTATTCTGGGTATCAGCTTTCGTGTGCAGGCACGGCACACTTCTTCAGATACCCAGAATTAAACCGTGTTGGTTTTAATGGTGCCACTGGACTCAAACTTTCTTCAGTCACACGCCACAGGCAGTATTTCTTTGTAGCTGGGAGCAGGGCCGGCCCCACCCAGGAGGCTGATCAGGCAGAGATGGATGGATTTCCCAAACCACACTGCGTATTGCTCTTGTATTTCTGTGTGCCAGTCTTCTTGGTGCTTGCTGAGCAACAGCAGGAGGACTTTGAAG
>NW_015215558.1:0-579 GCF_001447785.1 Gekko japonicus | reverse complement strand
AGACATAGTATGTCAAACAATGCAGAAAACGGAATTACAAAAGTAGAAAAGAATGCAGCGTGAGCAGGATAATATATACAATAAAGAGATAGTGCATACTACATGCAGGCCTGTAACATTACATCATCACCCACCATCGGTCTTGGAATGTGCTTCTGAACTACTGTGTTTTTAGTGACAATGTTTTGTATCAGTGTTTACTTTGCTGCTTGATTCTCAGTTGTTGCATAGATCCCAAGTTCCCAACTCCCTCGTCTGCATTCAGAAGAGACCTCTGCTTGTGTGGGAGGGAAGGGTGCTTTTCAGCACTTCCTCCTTCCCATTGTGCTTCCGTACTTTGGTTTCTAGCTGCTCCCCAAGGGTCCATCAGACCTCTTTCAGAGCCTCTCGCATCGGTAGAGGGCTTCTCATGCCAGAGGAAGGGCATGGCCATTAGCAGTCTTTGTATTTCTGAGTTTGGTTATTGCTTTCTAAGATATGATGTTTCTCCACCACTTAAAAATTTAAAAACAAACCAAAACCCCTGCACTTGGAAAACGCCCCTTCGCATAGTTTTACAAATCAGTCAACAGAAATTGC
>NW_015215557.1:0-615 GCF_001447785.1 Gekko japonicus | reverse complement strand
AGCATTTTTTTCAATTTTTCCGAACATTTTCGTCTTGTGATACTTTCATGCCAAGTAAAATGTCCATAGTCATATGTTATGTTCCTAAAGTAACAGAATGACTTTCAATCTGGAAAAGAAAAAAGAAGTGCTAATGTAGCATTTTTTTCAATTCTTCCGAACATTTTCGCCCCCCCCCCCAAAAAAAAACGGAAAAAAACCCAATGGGCTTTTTCCCAAGCTTCAAAATTTCCGGAAATTTTACAACTCTACTTCTGTTATGCCTCAGCATGAGTCACTGTTCTTATTTTGGTTCCTTCCATCCAGGAAGTGTGCCATAACAGTGGAAGCCCAGGGGAGTGGGCTTCTTTGAAGTCGGGTAATGCTTCTCAAACCACTCCCAAATAAGCCATCTGTGGCATAACTTTGAATTCAGACGTCACCATCAGCCATGGTTTGAGCAAACCTCCGTTTATCGTATCGTTTGCCATTGCTTTCCCCTTGCAGTTCAGAAAATGGGCTGGGGAACTGTTTCACTGAACTGTGCTAAAGCAGTTCAGAGTTCAGTTTCTCTCTGGCTCCTAGCCAGGACTGTTTTCTTTAAGTGCCCTTTTCTCTCCCCCCCCCCCCCCCCCC
>NW_015215556.1:0-606 GCF_001447785.1 Gekko japonicus | reverse complement strand
TGCACAATGCAGGAAATTCACCAAAAAAAGATAGATAGATGGATAGCAATGCTCCCTCTAAGCTGTGGAGTCTTGCGAGCAAAAATTCTACTTTGTGAGCTACTGGCATTAAAGTTCTGAGCGAGCAGTTTGGCTACTGCATAAATTCGTTTGCTCTGGAGCCGTCCCTTCCTGAGCTGAGACAAAAATGTGTGAGCCGGAGGCTAAAAAACTGTGTGCTAGCTCACACTAACTCAGCTTAGAGGGAACACTGGTGGATAGGTAGAGTGGGGATTCGAACTTGGGTCTCCCAGTCCTGGATCGACAATAACGGCTACAACCACACTGGCACTCAACATCTTGTGTCATGTTAGGGGGTGATGTGCCGCAGTAATTCTTTCGAGGTCTTACGGTGCTCTCTCTCTCTCTCTTTCCCCTTCTCTCCCTCCGCAGCGTCTTTCCCGCCTGTTAATGTCCCGACGTCCTCCGGCACCGACTCCCGTTGTAAATAAAACTGCACCAGAGGCCGCAGTGGCGTTCTTCTGTATCCTTCTCATTTCCCCCCCGTTTGGCGGCAACTCATTGGCTCCAGGCTCCTCCCTTAGAGTTCGGTCAACGGCTCGGTTT
>NW_015215555.1:0-621 GCF_001447785.1 Gekko japonicus | reverse complement strand
CTTATAGTATTAACTTTTGATATACAGTGTCTATTATTACATTACTCTTTTCCGTTGCCTTATTTGTACTCCCTAATAGACATTCTACACAAAACCCAAACGGAAAGAAAGGCTTCCATAGGTTCTATCAACATGCTCACCACCAGTGTTCCCTCTAAGCTGAGTTAGAGTGAGCAAGCTCATAGTTTATTTAGCCTCCGGCTCACACATCTTTGTCTTAGCTCAGGAAGGATGGCTCCAGAGCAAACTAATTTATGCACCAACCTAGCAGTTCGAAAGCAAGAAATTGCAAGTAGATAAATAGGTACCACTTCGGTGGGCAGGTAACAGCGTTCCGTGCACCTTGGTGTTTAGTCATGCCGGCCACGTGACCACGGAAATGTCTTTGGACAGCGCTGGCTATTCGGCTTGGAAACGGAGATGAGCACCGCAACTATCATACGCTTGCTCCTGTCTTCTGAGCTATGTAGGCCCTCTGAGACTGGGTCTCTGCGTATGCCAGGGACTCAACGTAGTTTAGGTAGCGTGCTCAATGTTCTGAGCCCCTGTTTTTCCTTAGGCTGCCTGGTTTGATCTTTAGAGAAGTGTAGAAGGGTCCAAACCGGCCTCACTGTCCAATAA
>NW_015215554.1:0-580 GCF_001447785.1 Gekko japonicus | reverse complement strand
CTTGAACAAGGGGGTGGGGTGTACAATTGCATCCCTCTCCCAACCTGGTTGGTCTACACTCTACTTTTATTCCACCCCACCCTCCGCAGTTTCATACCATGCAAATCTGGACAGGATATCAAATCAAACATCTTATCTGCACAGTCTCACAGAGTATGTACAATAGAACATTTTGCCAAGAGAGATGATGAACATTCTTTCTGTCTGACAGTCAATCTAGAGAATTTTCAGCATTATTCTTTGGAATAATTATACACTGTAATACCAAAACATGCAGCCATACAGGTATACTGTCCCAGGATTCTCCATATACATATAGAAACTGGTGCCTATCTTCAGCCCAACTGACAGGTTGGCACATATGAACTGCCCCTGTCAAATGAGCGGCAACAGCACCAATCACTGATTCAAATGAAAGGGGAAGTGGACGATACTGAAGAGGCTCTCCCTTCCTTCCTCACCCACCTTCATTAAACAGGTGATCATCACCCATTTGCACAACCACTTCCTCACACAGCTAGGGAAACACATATTCAGAGGCATGGTCCTACAATCTTGTGGGCAGGGGTCATTTCGTAGA
>NW_015215553.1:0-582 GCF_001447785.1 Gekko japonicus | reverse complement strand
GGGTGACGTTTCTGGACTCCCAACAGCCTTCTGGTGGTGCAGAGTTTTGGAACTACCAGTAAGCAATGCTCCCTCTAAGCTGTGGAGTCTTGTGAGCAAAGATTCTGCTTTGTGAGCTACGGGCATTAAAGTGGTGAGCCAGTGATCTGGCCGCTGCATCAATTAGTCTGCTCTGGGGCCATCCTTCCTGAGCTGAGAGAAAAATGTGTGAGCCGGAGGCTCAAAAACTGTGAACTGGCTCACACTCACTCGGCTTAGAGGGAACACTGCCCCTAACCAGTGAGCGCCACTCCCCCCCTTCTCATAGATGACAGGAAAGAGCGAAACCATTCCCGCAGTCGTGAAATTCCCCCGTGTTGTCGTTTCTCAAACTGCGCGTTTATGTGAGTTTTCCCGCAGTAGGTTTTTCCCTCACCAGGCCGAAACTTGTTTTCTCCTTCTTACACTGCGTTTTCAGAATCCCCAGTTTTAGCGAGTTCCGAAAATGCAGAGTAAGTAGGGGGGGGAATTCAGGTTGGTGCCTGGCGAGGGAAAAACCTACTGTGGCAAATTTCACATGATGCGCAGATTTAAAAATGTCAA
>NW_015215552.1:0-615 GCF_001447785.1 Gekko japonicus | reverse complement strand
GGTTCTCAAGGGAGGCTGCAATCCACACTGCTGTTTTCATTAAGCCTCCTGAGACGTTGTGCCAGTGTAGAAACTGACTGAGCGCTTCTTCTGAGAGGGAAGAACGCCGTGGGCTTGGTCAGCCCTCGGTATGCAGAAGGTGCCACGGAAGGCTTCTCAAGAATCCGGATTGCTCTCTTTTTTTAAATAAGAAAAGCAAGTCCCCAGCCCCCTTTTTTTTTTTAAGTGTGGACAACATCGCTCCACTCACTCCCGGGGAACTGCCATAGCCAATGTTCCCTCTAAGCTGAGTTAGTGTGAGCTAGCTCAGTTTTTTAGCCTCCAGCTCACAGATTTTTGTCTTAGCTCAGGAAGGAGGGCTCCAAAGCAAAGCTAATTCATGCAGCAGCCAAATGCCTCGCTCACAGCTTTAATGCCAGTAGCTCACACAGTAGAATTTTTGCTCACAAGACTCCACAGCTTAGAGGGAGCATTGGCCATAGCCCCTTTGCATTGCTGGTGGGCCGCCAGGCAGGCCACAGAGCCGGAGGCTCAGCAGCTGGCTCTTCCCGTGGCCTCCTTGCAGGGCTTTTGGCAAATCTCGACTTGATGACTACATACCTTTGTTTTCTGTAA
>NW_015215551.1:0-565 GCF_001447785.1 Gekko japonicus | reverse complement strand
CACACCTAGATTTAAAATTTCACTGACTACAAGACTTTGTGAAATTAATCCAAACACTTGATTTTAAATTGCCATTTTGCACACAAAACAATCTGAATTGAGCAAAAAATGCCTGCTGTTGCACTCTGTTTTGGGGACAAGGAAAATACTCTGCACAGCCAAGATGCTGTGAAGTTCACCTCCATGCCAGAAAGGAGATGTATGAGGGGGGGGGGGGTCTAAGGACCGGGATTCTCACAGATTAGACACATCAATCTCCAGTTCTTTTATTACCTATGTTGTTTCCCCCAGTTGAACCAAAACAGATTATAACCAGAAACCAGCTTGTCATTATTTTGATCTGTTTTTTTAAAATTCTCCTTATTTTACATGCTAATTTAACAAGCCACCTATATATACAAGGATGATATGTAATTCCATTGCCATCGTCTGACGAAAGGTCACATCTTGAATAAAACCTTGTTGGTCTTAAAAGTGCCACTTTGTTCTGCTGTAGCATTGTAGACAAAAAACATTTTAAAGGGACAACAACCTTTAGTGAGCCTCTTCCTCCTGTAGCCTTGTT
>NW_015215550.1:0-683 GCF_001447785.1 Gekko japonicus | reverse complement strand
GGGAAATTCCTGGAGATTTGGGGACAGTGGTGTTTTGGGAGTCTCAGAGTGGCTTACAATCTCCTTTTGATATTTGGATGGGAGACCACCAAGGAGGTCTCGGAGGCAGGCAATGGCAGACCACCTCTGAATGTCTCTTGCCTTGAAAACCCTACAGGGTTACCATAAATCAGCTGTAACTTGATGGTACATGTGAAGGAGTGGGGAATCAAACCCGGTTCTCCCAGATTAGAGTCCGCTGCTCTTAACCACTACACCAAACTGGGGCATGACATTTGAAATGAAAGAATTATGCAGCAGCCCCCAGCATGGCTCTCACCCATGGCTTTCCTGGCACCCCTTTGCTTCTTCAATCACATATTTCTTCCCCAGACAGAAAGCGAGTCCTAACTTTCCTCTGCCTCGCTGGATCAGGAGATGCTGCAGATGCATCCAGGAGGCCTCACCATCATATCCGCCGGGAAGTCCATTCAGAAATAGCTTCTTCTGTTATAGAAGGATGCTTGGCTTGGGAGCTCCCTTCGGAACATAAATGTACCGTTCGTTCCTGACAATGATATTCTGAATGTTGACATTTGCATTTTGGGGAGTTAGTGCTCTCGTGCAATAATGCCCCACCTCCCGACATTCTGGTGGTTGGAAGTGCCGTCAAGTCACAATCAACTAAAAGTCTAGGTTAATTA
>NW_015215549.1:0-582 GCF_001447785.1 Gekko japonicus | reverse complement strand
AAAGGCTGTTTCACAAATCGCAAAGCGACGAATCCGGATATGCCACGGAACGCAGCACTCCCCGAGGAGCCCCCGCCAATCCCACAGCTTTCAGAGATGCACGTGGTTTCTGACCAAGGTATGTCCTCCAGCATAGGTAATGCTGCCCTCTTATGTCTCTTGTGTAGAATGATCTCTGATTTCTCCTCTGAATTTCTAATCTAACCCGGTCTCTATGGCAGTGTGGTTCCCAAGCTTTTTGGTATGGTGATCCACAAGTCCAAATTTACTTTGTGTAGGGCTGACCCAAGATTTTTTGGTGCCATAGGCAAACTAGGACCGTGGCATCCAAACTAGAACCTGCAAGTATGGTATGGTGACCCGCAAGTCCAAATTTACTTTGTAAAGGTTTTTTTGGTGCCATAGGCAAACTAAAACCATGGCATCCATCTAGGTCAGCATTGCATTTTCTATAGTGCCCAGCCAGCTATTTTTGATAAACCAACAAAATCACACAATGGATGCAGCTGTCCCAACTATGAGCTCCAAGCAAGTGGGAGTTTATCCCCTTCTCCTGCCAGCTGGGCCAGAGCCGGAGTTTGA
>NW_015215548.1:0-587 GCF_001447785.1 Gekko japonicus | reverse complement strand
TAACCACTACACCAAACTGGCTCGGATAAAACCAGAATCAGATAAAAGCCGAGCAGAATTGGAAATTGCTGCAAGGGGCTAACAAATTCCAATACGTTCCATGGAGACTTACAGTGGTGTGAAGAAGGCATGATGCCAGGAGATGCGTGTTTCAAGGAACAAGAGTTTGGCCCTGTTGTCATAATACACCTGCACCTTGTGGATGCAAAGTTGCCACATCCAGCTTGGGAAATTCCTGGAGATTTGGGGTGGAGCCTAGGGATGGCGGGGTTTGGAGAGGGGCGGGACCTCAGCCTTGTTGTCAGGTGATCTGTGTTGTCTGGAACTCTCTGCCAAATACCATCAGGGCCCTGTGGGATCTGATGCAATTCCACAGGCCCCTGCAAGGCAGAGATGTTCTGCCAGGCATGTGATTGACGACAGCAATGGTTAAACATTGTGGCTGGTCCCCTACCTGGCCCCCTACTCCTTATAGCGTTTACTCCCCCCGCTAAACATGTGAAGCACCCACAGGCCAGACACGGGAGGGAGCTACGGAATTCTCACCGCTTGTTTTAATTACTGTGGCTGATTTCGCACTAGAGCTG
>NW_015215547.1:0-578 GCF_001447785.1 Gekko japonicus | reverse complement strand
TGATTGGTCAGCATCAGCTGAGCGGGGGGTGGGGGAAAGTCCTGTGAGAGGTGGATGGTGAGGAGACTGAGTCAGATTCCTGCCTTAACTGAGAAAAGACTAGCCTGACAGAAAAGGATTTAGTGCTGACAAAGTCAGATTTCACCTGTGAATACCATCTGAATTCAGCATTAGCCGAGTGCCGTTTGAACACAGACAGAGAACTGGGGGAAAGTTTGGCAAGGAGGTTTTGGTAGTAGAAGAAGTCTCCCATTCAGGACAAAGGAAAGGGGATAGATCTTCAAGGGAGAGACGATTCCCTACCCAGTCAAATAGGGAGAGTTATCTCTGAGGAACAGAGAGATCCCTGGTCCAGTGTGACTAGAAACTCCCTGCAGTGACCTTAGAAGTTAGTTACTAACTCTAGAAGAGTACTGGCATTCTAAGCAAAGGCATCTGAGTACTAAGAAGAGGGTACCAGCCTTCTGGGCACCAAAAAAGTCAGTGAGTACTCAAATAAAGTGTACTCTGCTCTGGGTCAACATCACCTAGGGTATTGTGTTCGGTTTAGGTCACCACAATTTAAGAAGGATACAGAC
>NW_015215546.1:0-598 GCF_001447785.1 Gekko japonicus | reverse complement strand
CTCACAACATACCTGTAAAGTAAGTGAGGCTTCTCAGTGAAGTAAGCGAGGCTTTCCTCCTGGCCCAGGGTCACCTCAGCAAGCTTCCATAGCAGATTGGTGATTCAACCCTCGGTCTTCCAGATCTTGGTCTGAAACTCTAACCATTGCACTACACTGGCTTTCTTGGGGTGGCTGCTGCTGAACAGCAGCAAGTAGCCAGTCCTGGGTCAGTCATGCAGGTCAGGTGGTAGCAAATCACTTGGTGGTTGCTGCCAAGCCTGGCCCCAGTGAGTCATCTCCTAAAGGCCCAAACAGCCCTCGAAGTGCCCACCCCCCTCCCTCTGCCTTTTACTGACAGAAACCAAGGCTTGATGGCTGGCAATACTATTGTGGTTGTCCAGCAATGACGACTGAGAAAGGATTTGTTCCTTGACACAACAGGTGCTGCTTCTATTACCTTGGCTATTGTTGTTGTTTTTTAACCCCCAAACATTCCCCCCCTTGTTCAGATTTTTGTACAAACTCAGAGCATTTCTCCGGATTGTAGAAAGACGTATCCTGCTTGTTCATGACTCCAGTCTCCATAATTTAAGTATTCCCAGATTTTGCCATTGTG
>NW_015215545.1:0-587 GCF_001447785.1 Gekko japonicus | reverse complement strand
TAGGGTGGCACTGTGAGAGTACTCACAGGTTCTTACATCTTCGAACAACAAAACTGCTCCATCTAAAAATGGCAGTACAACGCCCTCCAAACTATCAATCTATTAGGGAACTTGTGTATCGTCTCTAGTCTCAGTGAATGCCCATGAAGCATTGTGAAGTGCATGGTCTGAGTTTTCATAGATTTTTCATATACTGCAGCTCTTAAAAACTGTTAAGGTACATATTCTTTTCTATGATAAGAGTTTTTTTCTGCTTTATGTAAAAAGAACTACCACTGCCTGGCTTACTGGTGGAAGACAGGCAGTCACTGAGTAAATGAATCCTGCATAACACTTTGAACCTCAAACAATCTATTATTGTAGTTCAGTTCAGACAACATGATGTGTACTGAAATCAATACATGTTATAACAAATATAGGATCAGTATGTGTATATGCTCCATCACCATAATTGGAGGAAGCATTTGAAAAAGCAGTGTTCATGTCTATGTGCATACACTACCTGCAGGCAGAGATGCCATGCTTATAAGATGTGTGTTCCCCTCTAGGTGCGTTCCTCTCTAGGTGATTTCAACATTCCCTGTGTC
>NW_015215544.1:0-626 GCF_001447785.1 Gekko japonicus | reverse complement strand
CAGGTAAGTTGCAGAGCTCCCCCTGGTCTCCCGGTCCAAAACATTACAGTGGCACCTTTAAGACCAAGTTTTATTCAGGTACAAGCTCTCCCTCCTCTGCGAGGACAGATCTGCACGTTCCCCCCCCCCCAATAGCCAGCAATCCAAAACAGTCCAGTGGAGCCTGAGTGGTGGGTGTTGCCTTCTGACACACTCCTGGTGCTCTCAGGGGGTGTGGCATATGCAAATAAGTTATGCTAATAAGTTATGCTAATGAGCTTCTGCACCTCTTTTTCTACGAAATGACCCCTGGTCCTAGGGTCATCTCATCCTACTAGGGCTGGGTGGGCCCAGTTTGAGTCCAGTGGCACCTTTAAACCCAACCTGCATGTGAAAGCTGAAACCTAGATTGAAACTTTGTTGGTCATAAAGGTGTCACTGGACTCAAACGTTTTGCGGCTGCTTCAGGCCAACGTGGCTGCCCGCCTGAATCTGTCCCCATGGCACAGGGCAGGCTACGTTTATTGAGGTTTGCATAGCTTTCACAGCCATCTGCTTCCAAAGTATGGTTACTGCCATGTTAACTGGTTGTTACAAATCCTGTGGCCCGACACCTACGTCCAATGCTCCCTGTAAGCTGTGGAGTC
>NW_015215543.1:0-580 GCF_001447785.1 Gekko japonicus | reverse complement strand
TTTGCCTTTCTTAAAAACTGACTTATGTCGAATCATTTAATAATTCCCCTTTTTTAACAATTTTGGTTATATGCTATCAAATATTCATTGACCTAAAGCATTATAATATATCTATTGACAGTCAATAATATAGTTTTTTAAGTTCCAATAATGCATACATAAAACAATCATATTTGTCCACTTCAATACTGTTGCCTGCTTTTTCTTATAAAATACTTATAACAATTTTCTTTACGACTTTAACTTCGTAATAACAAATAGTTTATGTTTTAAGCCACGTTGCCCTTAACCCAAGATGTCCCATATTCAAACGTATCTCCCTTTCCCTTAGAGCAAATTGTTAGTTATTTATATCTCAGTTAGGAAGAAACATAGAAATATAAAACTTGGTGCAGTATATATCAACCTTCTATAACATGAAATTTAACCAGTATAAATAGGTAATATGCAAAATAACACAATCTAAATCCCTCTTTCACGAAGTTCGAGCTATTTGGGTTAGCTTTACGTTTCTAGCTTTCTTATAAATTCTCTTATGAATTACTAGTTCACTACTCATTTTATAAAAACAATGAATTTT
>NW_015215542.1:0-589 GCF_001447785.1 Gekko japonicus | reverse complement strand
AACGGCCATAAATCTATGCAGAAGGTATCTTAAAACCCAATGATCAAAGAAAGCAAACGCGGCACGCAGTGTGGAGGGTACCATAAAATCCGAGGGTCAAAGAAAGTGAAAGTGGCGTGCCGCGCAGAGGGGAATTTCTGTTCCAAAGTGGGTTTCTTTTAAAAAATGGAGGGAAAAGCCAATGCAGAATCGCCCACTGATAGATTCTGGCAGGGCAGCCGTGTTGGTCCGAAGCAGCAGAAAAAAGTTTGAGTCCAGTGGCAACTTCAAGACGGACAAAGTTCTCTTCAAAGTGTAAGCTTTCGTGTGCATTCACGCGTCTTCAGATACATGGACATGAAAACTTATACCTAGGATTAAACTCTGTTGGTCTTAAAGGTGCCACTGGACTCAACCTTACACTGAGTTCAACTCCCACTAGGGTCCAAGTCGAGGGCCGCCAAGGCTTATGGGAGAAATGAAGGAGGGTCTCAGCAAGAATTCTTCTTATGTACACACACAAGAGAATGAGAGGACTCAGGGGCAATATCTTTAAAAAGTAGATCAAGATGGGTAGCTGCGATTAAAAATGACTTATACATTTATTATA
>NW_015215541.1:0-588 GCF_001447785.1 Gekko japonicus | reverse complement strand
TTCTCACTGAGACTCAAGGTAGATTATACCGTGTAAGTCAGTGGAATCCATAGGATGACTCAGCATCTAATAAGCAATGTAATGGGCCTGGGATTGCAGAAATCTGACACAAAGCATGATCTGTATTAAACATGATCTGTTAAACAAGCAGTAAATGGTAAATAGAAATACAATGAATTGAGAACATGAGCATTGAGAACTGAGAGCATATAGCAATAGGTAGCACATACTATACACAGTAGTAAAGTCCACAGATCCACTCCCTCGTTGAAACATCTCCTTAACCATTCTATTAGAATATAGCCCTATGATCTTTACACAAATGCCTTCCTGAATAAATCTGTTTTACACTGTTTGCAAAGTGCCGGAAACACAGGAGCCTTCCTGATCTCTTCATGCACGGCATTCCGCAAAGTAAGGGCCACTACAGAGAACATGTGTACAGGCCGTTGTTGAACTTGCCACTTGCAGAGTGGTACCAACAGCAGGCCCTGTTCAGGTGAGCAAAGTTGTCATGGTGGGGCATGGGAGGACAGATGGCCCTGCAGATATGAGGGTTCAAGGCCACGAAGGGCTTTATATGTGATA
>NW_015215540.1:0-597 GCF_001447785.1 Gekko japonicus | reverse complement strand
AGCTACTGATAGACTTATCTTCCATGAATGATGAATCTCTCTAATCCTCCTTCAAAGCTGTTTATTCCTGTGGCCATCACTAGATTGCAGGAAGAAGTACCAAAGGCCCATTGGGTGAGTTGCCACCAAAGCTATGCAGCCTACCCTGTTTGCATTCCATAGGAAATGACAGGTAGCAGCTCCGGAGGGGCACGGCTTCTGTCTCCCTGTTTGGCGACTCCCCAACCCTCGTTCCTGGCCCACCGCTCCTGGTTGGCCAAGAACCTCAGAACAAAAGCATCTTTTTGAAGCCCGAGAACAAGAAGGTTTCCTTTCTTGTGGGTGTTGGTGGTCCGAAATTTCCCCTGCTGGGGAGAGGAGATTGTCGGTTGCCTTTCATTTCAAGATGTCGGTTGGCTGGCTTTCTGCTTTAGTGAGTTTCCAAGTCTTCACAGCTGGCTCCGCAAACTTCCAATGATGATGAAGTTAGAATTCTTGTTACCTCTTGCTTTCTTTGCTTGGTCGCTTCCTTTTGATCTGTGTTTTCCGATTAAAAGAAAACAACACTGTTGTTCTTCTCACATGTGCATAGATGCTCAAGAAGCGTTACTTCTTGGT
>NW_015215539.1:0-700 GCF_001447785.1 Gekko japonicus | reverse complement strand
GGGGGGAACACACACACACACCCCTCTTCTCCCTCGCTCTTTTTGCTGCCAGTTGCAA
Organism: Gekko japonicus; assembly: GCF_001447785.1. Classification (NCBI taxonomy): domain Eukaryota; kingdom Metazoa; phylum Chordata; class Lepidosauria; order Squamata; family Gekkonidae; genus Gekko; species Gekko japonicus. Next base: position 642 of record NW_015215539.1, on the reverse strand, counting down.
TAGGCACTGGGGGTGGGGGTGGGGGGCTGCTTCAGGCCAGAGAGCCCGGCTGCACAATGCACTGCTAGGCAGTCGGGGGGCTTCCCGGGACCCTCACCCAGAGGAGGAGGAGGAGGAAGGTCCGGGCAGCCTCATGGAGGGGGGAAAGGGGGCCGATCCTCCGCCCCGACGCCTTTCTGGATCGCTGGCTGCAGAGAGCGCGACGAGCCGGTCCGGAGAGGGAGGGAGGGAGGCGAGGGAGTCTGTGCCTGCCTGTGGCCAGCAGCGGCCGGGAAGCCAGGCGAGCATCCGCTGGTGCAGCCGCTGCAGAGAAAACAGGACCCCACCCAGGCGGGCTCGCAGCGAAGGATGCTGGAGGGAGGGAGGGAGGGAGGGAGGCGATGCGGTCGGATCACCTGCCTCCATGCGGCCGGCTCACCTGCCTCCGTCAGCACGCAGACGCGCGAGGGGGGGAGGAGGAGGGAGGAGATTAACCCTTTGCAGGCTGGCTGGGAGGGAGGGAGGGAGAAGCTGCCTTGGAGCATCCGCCCAGCAAGGTCGGTATCGCCTGCTCGGGCTGGCAGCGGCGCTCCGCTGGATCCTTTGGATCCTTTGGAATGGGAGATGCTGGGATATTGAAGAAAGAAGAAGAAGAAGAAGAAG
>NW_015215538.1:0-589 GCF_001447785.1 Gekko japonicus | reverse complement strand
AACCAGGCGGGGGCTGGTTGGTTTTCGGCTGTATCATCTGTCTCCAAGCAGGGCTTGGAAGCGGTATTCCCTCTAAGCTGAGTCAGTGTGAGCTAGCTCACAATTTTTTAGACTCCAGCCCACACATGGTTTGTCTTTGCTCAGGAAGGAGGGCTCCAGAGCAAACGAATTGATGCAGCGGCCAAATCGCTGGCTCACAGCTTTAATGCCCGGAGCTCAGAAAGTAGAATTTTTGCTCACAAGACCCCACAGCTTAGAGGGAGCATTGATTGGAAGCCTCAGTCTGCCCAGTGGGGGGCCTCTTTGTTTGTTGCACCCAGGGCTGGCTGCAGGTTTTAATGAGGCACAAACTGTCCATGTGCCCTTCCGTCCCAGCACCGCCTAAGACACATTTCCCCCCAGCTTGTGGCTCTGTCCTCTCCGCCTGAACACAGATCTGCATCAGGGAATGGAATTTCCCTCACTTTTTTTTAAGCCCCTTCAGTGCCAGCGGAGCTTAGAGCAAGAAAGCATGCCTGTCGTTTCACGGGGGCCTGGAGGGGGCAGCAGAGGGTGGTTCCAGTGCTTGCTCCTTCCTCCACTGCCTCCA
>NW_015215537.1:0-606 GCF_001447785.1 Gekko japonicus | reverse complement strand
ATCCTGCCTCACACAGTGTCCACCCAGTTTCTCTGGAGGACCAACAAAAGTGCAAAGAGGCCAAGGCCTTCATAAGAACATCAGAAGATTTTTAAAAACATTGTTTTTGCCAGAAACGGCCACCGCAGCACATGGATCTTCACTGTGTGACTAAAGGTAAGCTGCAGCAGTCATTTCGTAGCTGGCTCTGCCTCCTGGAGCGGCCATTTTGTGGCGGCCATTTTGTGGCTGCGCTTGCTACGCTGCTGTCAGAATTCCAACAGTGCCCACCCAGCGTCCCCTCTAAGCTGAGTTCGTGTGAGCCAGCTCACAGCTTTTTTAGCCTCCGGCTCACACATTTTTGTCTCCGCTCAGGAACCATGGCTCCAGAGCAAATTAATTTATGCGGCAGCCAAATCGCTCACTCACCCCTTTGATGCCAGTAGCTCACAAAGGAGCATTTTTGCTCACAAGACTCCACAGCTTAGCGGGAGCACTGGAGCCCACTGGTTCAAAATGGCTGGGGGGCCCCTGTGTTCCGCCATGCTGGTTCACAATCCAAAACTGCAGGCGGTGGTGGTGTGTGTGTGTGACCCAGTTCACACGAGCAATGCTTCCCTAGTTGAG
>NW_015215536.1:0-591 GCF_001447785.1 Gekko japonicus | reverse complement strand
AGAGGTGGTTTGCCATGGCCTGCCTTCCTGGGTAGCCTCCCATCCACGTACCGACCCTGCTTAGGTGCAGAGATCTCATGAGACCGGGCTGTACTTTATACCATGTCACATCCCGAAGATCTTTATAGAAAGGATAAAATGTCAGCATCTGACAAGCCTCGTTTTCACTGAAGTGAGGAGTTTGTGCTGAAGCTGTCCTGCTTTCGACGGCAGGTGGAACTGTACAGGAGACAGAATTTGTGTCTGGAGGACGGTTCCATCGTGTGAACTTCAGCTTGTAGCCTTGAAGTGGTACAGCTGAGATACAGTCAATTGGGGTAGCCGTGTTGGTCTGAAGCGGCAGAACAAAGTTCTAGTCCAGTGGGCACCTTTAAGACCAACAAAGTTTTATTCAGGGTATAAGCTTTCATGTATAAACTTATACCTTGAATAAAACTTTGCTGGTCTTAAAGGTGCCAGTGGACTCGAACTTTGCTCAGCCAAGATACAGGTCTACCGTCTCAGTCTGAACTGACCATACTGTTCCCAAATGTGCATATTGCCAAATATATGTTTGGGTGGTGGGAAAGGAGCTGGTGCTGATATGGGCTT
>NW_015215535.1:0-584 GCF_001447785.1 Gekko japonicus | reverse complement strand
CCGTCGGGTTTTCTTTTTCATTCTGCATTAATCCACCACCACCCACCACCCTTTTCAGTGCTCAGTTTGCTTTGTGGTTGCTGTTTCCCCAGGTTTTCTGATGCTGGTTTTGTGCCGATTTTCCCCTTGTTTCACTCCCAAGTCTAAGGCAATCCAAAAGTGGACAGATTCCCTTGCATTCCCCGTCTCTTTGCTGCGTCTTGAAGATCACTCCCCCACCCACTTCGAGGTCATTCCGCCCACTCTGTACCTTCCACCATTCATTGGTGTGTCCCTCATTCTTTAACATTTATTTTTTTATTTTTTTTACAAGTGGCAAGAGCCTAGCGATATGAGGTTATCGCTAGTCTCAGATTGCTGGGAGAAAAAGAAATGGCTCCCAGTTAGACTGCCCTTTCCTGCCGCCTGGTTTAAACAGGGTGTTGGGAGAAGGCAGCACAGAGCTATATTTGCAGGGAGCCATTGGCTCCCTGCAGGCACAGTAATCCCAGATGGGCTGCCCTCTCCCACCCCAATTAAGTAAAAACTCCCTTTTTTGGTTGTAGCTACAGAATAAACAGGGCTATTCTTGGGCAGGAACACAC
>NW_015215534.1:0-603 GCF_001447785.1 Gekko japonicus | reverse complement strand
ATTTTGCAGTAAGAGCAGTTCAGCAGTGGAATAGCCTGCCTAGGGAAGCGGTGAGCTCCCCCTCCCCGGCGGTCTTCCAGCACCAGCTGGAACGACACTAGTCAGGGATGCTCTAGGCTGGTCCTGCACTGAGCAGGGGGTTGGACTAGATGGCCTTATGGCCCCCTTCCAACTCTGTGATCCTACGTACATGCAGCATGCCGTACATCGTGACCAGATGCAGAGCAGCAGGCCGCTAAGTTCTCTCTCTCTCTGCCACCAGCGACATCAAGAAAGCACGCTTGCTCCTGAAGTCCGTACGCGAGACGAACCCTCACCACCCGCCGGCATGGATCGCCTCCGCGCGCTTGGAGGAGGTGACCGGCAAGCTGCAAGTCGCCCGCAACCTCATCATGAAGGGGACTGAAATGTGTCCAAAGGTGAGACCTGTCTTTGTGCTGCACTCGTGGTCTCTCCGCACCAGTTCCTCGTCATTTTCTGCATGGACGTGATGCACTCGTGCGATGGAGGGCTTTGTGCATCGGGAGACAAGGAGAAAATTAGCACCCGAGGTTAGCTATTGTCTGATGAGGTCCAGAGCAGAAGTTTCCTGTTAAGATGGTG
>NW_015215533.1:0-598 GCF_001447785.1 Gekko japonicus | reverse complement strand
AAAGATGATGATTTATTTGTCAATAGTTTTCTTCAGTTAGCTGGAGAAGAAGCAGGAGCCCACAAACAAACTATGGCTGAGCTCAGACTGGCAGTTTGGCCCGATCTCGGCACATTTCCTTTCACAAGCGGATTAAAGGGGCCGGTCCACACAGCCACAGCTGTCAGGCGCTCCCCAGCCGTACTCAACCCATCCTATGACAATTCCCTACCGCGTTAAAAAAGTACCAGGTGAAAGCGGTAGCAAACCCTGGAGAGTGTGTTGATCTCGCTTCCCGGAAGTGTACACACTAAAAGCTGCAAACAAGCTGCTTACAGCCACACCTCCGCCAGGGGTGAACCAACAGTGCGAATGCTCCCGCATCAGTAGGTGCAGTGCGACCAGGAATCCCTGGCACAACTTGGTCCGGGTCTTTTTGCCCTACCTCCCCGATACTTCATACTTCCAGTCTGTCCTCAGCCTATGAGTCTTATGGCCACTTAAAGACTAACAAATATAACAAATTTAAACTTTCTTGAGTCAGAGCCTACATTATTAGATGCAGTAAGTGTTACATTCAGCTGACAAATACACACACACACTCAAGAGGAAGACCTGC
>NW_015215532.1:0-591 GCF_001447785.1 Gekko japonicus | reverse complement strand
AGCTGCAGAATACTGCTTGAAGTCAGAACCGCAGATTTCCATATGCAAAAGGGGGGGCAGGGGGAATAAGATCACGATTAAGCTTCTTTTCCTCTGCTGATGCAATTAAATTTACCAGGTCACATTTGCTAAAAAAACAGCCTTGAACATTTATGGCTTTAGATCACTTTACATGTGGGAGAAAGGAATACTGATTACTTCTCTGCATATCTCTCTCTCAATAGCCACTTTCACCCATAGAAATGGGAAAGTCTCTTTTAAAACAGATAATTTAACTCCTGGAATTATAAATCGCACAGATGTTATATGATTACCTAAACCCTTTAAAAGAGAAGATTCACAATACTTTTCAAACATAATTATATCCCCCCCCTTTTAATCGTGTGTTATACATGCCTTTTGCTCGCATAACCATAGGCATGCAAACCAGATCTTTGAAGGATTTGCGCGTTTTTGTTTTGCAAAGCCAAAAGCGCATTACAAGTTATGCCTTCACCACAGCTTTTTTAAAAAAACCAACAGAGTACAAATCATAGAAAGGAAACCGGGTTTTTTTGGGGGGGAGCAGCAATGAAGGCGAAACTTTTAAAA
>NW_015215531.1:0-598 GCF_001447785.1 Gekko japonicus | reverse complement strand
GTAAGTACTTTACACTTGGCAACCCTATGTGCAGTTTGAACACCCTTGTAATCACTTGCTAACCTGGCCATACCCTGCCTGAGGCTCTGAGGCCTTCAAACCTTCTCCTGCCTTAGTGGACTCCCAAACACAACAAGGAATTACACAGGAGAAGAGGTTCAGCTGTATTCCTTTAATACTGTAACACTGGTGGCGGCCAGCTTGGGTTGCCAACCTTCGGATGGGAGCATGTTGATTTTACTTGGTTTCAATAGATGAACTTCATCCGGAGACCAAAGTCCAACCAGGATGATAAGGATGTACAATACAAGAGAAGATACGAACTCTCTCGAGTTTACAGTTGTTCGTTTCGACTGAACGTCTTTGTCAACCATCAGTTTGTAGTGTTATTCTTTACTTCAATGTTTCCAACAATAAGTGCAAGTTATCTATATTGGCTGAAAACAGCTCTCACAATTTATAACATTATTTCCGGATTTATTACTTTATTACTTAGGGTGGCCAGCTCCAGGTGTGCCCATTTAGGCCCATCCCACACACAGGAATTAGACCCAGAAGAGTGTATGACGTAGAGCAGGGGTCATTTCATAGAAAAAGA
>NW_015215530.1:0-602 GCF_001447785.1 Gekko japonicus | reverse complement strand
AAAAAACATTTGAACCTGGGCATACTCTATACTAGGGTCACCAAAAGTTTTTTAACTTTAAAAGACTAAGCCAAAGGGTAGTGTTTGTTTAGTTAGCATTAGGTTTTTGCCTGGGTTATCCAGGTCATGGCTCAGTTGAAGAGTCTCTGCTTGGCATGTAGAGTTCTATCCCTGGCACCTCCAGTTAGAAGAACCAGGCTGTGGCTTATTATGAGAAAGACTTCAGCCTGAGACCCTGGAGAGCCACTGCCAACTCTGAGTAGACCTGGAAGAGGAGAGAAGCTTACGATGTCCAGCCATTTCACATTTTTCCTTTGTTCCTAGCCTCAGAGTACCGGCCATGAGAGCAGGTTGGGGAAAGTAAAATAGCATTGTCTGCACAAGCTGAGACACTGCTGCTGCCAGCCTTCAGGGTGGGTGGTTAGGCTGGGGAAGGTTCAGCAACCTTATATGGATATGGGATTCCCCCTTGTGAGTTTTGTAGGGGGGCCCCCCATGAGTTTTATAGGTGAGTTTTGTAGGGGATATGGGATTCCCCCCCCGTGAGTTTTGTAGGTGTTTTTACCTACATTAAACGCACTTTCAATACACTTTGCAACTGG
>NW_015215529.1:0-599 GCF_001447785.1 Gekko japonicus | reverse complement strand
AATGGATACGTTTCCAGACAGACTGTCTTTGCTCATTCAAAACATTTACCAAACGTCAAAGGCAGGGTGAGGTTCCCTGTGCATTTGGTGTGTGTAGCTTGCAGGGGGTTCCATTCGATACACGTTTGAATATGCATCTGACATTTCCCCCCAAAGCACTTTCCTGGGGGCACCTTTTTGGGGGAGCATAACTTGGACCCCTGAAGTCCATTCTGCACATAACTTGGAGGATATGTAGAGGAGCATCAGGCAGAAGTCCCCTGCAAATTTGATGCCTTTAGCTTGCACAGGGTTTGTTCTATACACTCCTGAACCTCCTGATCCTGCACCTGTCATTTCCCCAGAAAGCACTTTCCTGGGGGCACATTCTATGGGGGGGGGGGGAAATGTAACTCAGACCTTGTAAATCCAATCCTCACCAAAGCTGGAGGACAGGTAGAGGAGAATAAACTGGAGATGCCCTGCAAGTCTAGTGACCCTAGCACATTGTACCACATCACAAACCTTATGAACTAAATTGTTTTCTTTGGCATCAAAAAGTTCATGATGGTTCATGGCTGATGAACCAGGTACGCCATGAACCATGAACTGAAATGAAC
>NW_015215528.1:0-600 GCF_001447785.1 Gekko japonicus | reverse complement strand
AATGACAATAGCAGAGCCCACCGTGGTGGCCTGGGATTGCTTACCCCTGGGCTGCCCAGTACACCTGCCTGCCCAGCGTACGGCGAGGCGGGAGGCACTTGGGGATGCCACACAGGATCCCCCCACCCACAACAGTCCTGCGGAGCCACCACTGCCACCTCCAGCTGGGCTCTGCCTCTTCCGAGCGAGCCACGGCAAACAGGCGAGCGGCAAACAGGTGAGCGGTGTCACCCCACACATAATCCTGCTGCCTTGGAGAGACCCCACCAGGGCCAGGCATGGGGAAACCAGGCCGCTTCTGTTGCCGCCACATCATGACAAATGCTAGGCCCATTGGGGAGGAGAAGCAACTGTCTTCTGAGGGAATTTTTGGCCGGCTCCACTTCTGTGGGCAGGACTCAGGCAATGCAGCCAGTGGATAGGGAGACATTCTGAGTGACAGATCATTGAGCCAACTGATTTGGGAGCGTGTGGAATGTTCTGGAAAGTGCCACCCCAAAGCACAATTATTATATAGAGAGATTTTAATTGTATTTTTTATGTAAGCCACCCCTGAGCCTGCTTCGGTGGGGGGAGGGGTATAAATTGAATTAATAAATA
>NW_015215527.1:0-603 GCF_001447785.1 Gekko japonicus | reverse complement strand
GTTGGTTTCTATACCAGTTCTGGTATCAGTTTCCCTTTTTTTTTCTATACATGGACTTCCTCAGCCACCACATATTGGGGAAGGGACTGGGTATGGACCCAAGGAAAGTCCAGGATGTAGTGGGGTGGGAACCCCCACAGACCCAGTGCCAACTACAGTTTTTCCTAGGATTAGCCAATTTCTACTGCCTGTTCATCCCAAATTTTGCCCAGGTCACCCTCCCCATCACTGACCTCCTGAAAACAAAGGGGAAAGGGCCTGAATGTCAAAAGCAGAGCAGCAGGCTGCTGTGGTCCCCTGAATGCCAGCAAGCCTTTGATCGCCTAAAGACTTTGTTTACTTTGGAGCCCATCTTGGACCAGCCTGATGAATCTAAGCAGTTCGTGGTGCAAGTAGATGCTTCGGATGTGGCCATGGGGGGCAATCCTGCAGAAGGGGGAGGATGGGAGCTTGCACCTCTTAGCTTATGTGTCCAAATAGTTTTCAAGCACTGAACGGAACTGGGCAGTGTGAGGCCGCAGCCATCAAGCTGGATATAACAACATGGAGACATTGGTTAGAGGAGGCCAGGGTTCCTTTCAAGGTTTGGACTGATCATAAAAA
>NW_015215526.1:0-604 GCF_001447785.1 Gekko japonicus | reverse complement strand
CAGAGGTCCTGTACCTGAGCTGGGGTGGGCCGAAGGTAGGGATCTCACTTCCGACCTTCAATGGGGCTCCGTTGGTTCCAGCGTCGGAGGTTAGGAGCTTGGGAGTGCTCTTGGACGCCTCCTTAACAATAGAGGCCACTGCCACGTCAGCCTTTTATCATCTTCGGCTGATCAGGCAGTTGGTTCCCTTCCTCAAAAGCAATGAATTGGCAAGCAACAGTGATCCACATGATGGTCACCGCAAGATTGGACTACTGTAATGATCTCTACATAGGGCTGCCCTTGTCACATATCCGGGATCATATTCAGCATGTGCTGAAAGCATTGCACTGGCTCCCGGTAGCATACTGAATTCGCTTCAAAGTGCTGGTGCTTACATTTAAAGCCCTTTATGGTCAGGGGCCTACATACCTGAGGGACCACCTTTCCCCACATGCAGTTCCATCGGGTCTGCAAGACTGAGCTCTTCCACCAGACTTTCAGCTAAGGAGCTGCAACCAATAGCTGAAAGGTAGAGAACCCTACCTCCTGGAGCCACTAAACACCCTGTGCCAGCCACACAAAGGATTAGATCTGTGAGCCGATCACTAGAATACATCACTGA
>NW_015215525.1:0-613 GCF_001447785.1 Gekko japonicus | reverse complement strand
AAGGAGACAAGAGCCCGCGGTGAGGATTCCGCAGCTCCACTGGGTCCATTCTTCAGGTCCAGTTTGTTCAGGGCCTTAAAGGTAAGAACCAGCACTGAGTATGTAGCACTAGAAAAAAAGTTATTTTGCCATGAAAATGGGCCCCACATGCCCTCTGCTCTATCTTCCTGTGGATTATTGATGACAGCCCTTCTGCTGTAGCGTGGGCACAAGATGAGCTGGGGTGAATGTGCTTGCAGTGAAGGGAGGTCAAACAGGGGGTGGGAGAGGTTTTAGCTTCCATCATCAATGTCCCTCTTTTGGTGGTTTACCTCCCCACCCAAGTTGTGCATGAACAGGAGAGGACACGGCTGTCCCCATCTTGCTTCTTTGACTGCTTCTCTTTTTAAAGTACCATTTCCCCATTTCCCTTGGCTATTTCTTTTTTCTGTAATGATTGAGTGGGTGAACTAGGCCTCCAATTTACCTGGCTGGGGTGGGAATTGACAGGCCCAATGTTCTGCCCCTGGGGCACTGAGGAGCAGGGAAAAAATGGCATCCACATAGCAATGTTCTGGGAATTTCCCCTACTCACTGTGGTAAAGATCATAGAGCAGTGGTGGCGAACCTATGG
>NW_015215524.1:0-608 GCF_001447785.1 Gekko japonicus | reverse complement strand
TGCAGTGCCCAGGCCCATGCATGGGGCAGACTGTGGGGCACACTCGGCAACAGCAAGGCACACTTGGCCACCCACAGGAGTCACAGGAAGAGTGGTGGTGGAGCCACAGAGCCCAGTAGTTCCATGCAGTGGTGGCAGGAGTTGCCTCCTGTGCCCTGAGACGGCTCCTCCTCCTTGGCACTGGAGGCGCTCAGGGCGCTGAGCATGCGGCCACAGGTTCTGCCCAGGAGGCAGGCAGGCACCACAAAGCTCATCATGACCCCATATATGGTGTAGGCTTGGCCCTGCCAAGGGGGCAGCTGCACAAAAATGCTGCATTTGCCCCACTACTGCACGTGGAAAGAGAGTTGAAGGGGGGGCACTGCCGGACGTTCAGGGGGAAGGTGGGTAGTTGCGAATCAGGGTGGACCTGGTGCAAAAGGAGGTGGGAAAAGTCAGGAGGAAATGACCTGCTGAGGGGCGGTGCAGCTGCTCCTGGGCTTCTTACTCCCAGAGTGCTGCTCTGGCGTGTTCCAGGTCAAATTACCCCTGGTTCCTAACGTCTTTTTTCTGTTTACAGAAAAAGGGAGGATTATTTTAATTAACTCCTCCCTTTCAGTGCACCACCC
>NW_015215523.1:0-611 GCF_001447785.1 Gekko japonicus | reverse complement strand
GTTGAAAAAACTATACGGGGGATACTTAATCCCCCCCAAAGTAAAGAAGCATTCCCTGTGCATGAGCAGAGAATGCCCTGGCAACTGTTTCACTGCTGATGGGGGGGAGGCTTGGCGGGCCGGCAGCTGTGAGCTGCTCAGGCCTCACCACTGCCAGTGCCGGAGGGAGGAGGGAGAAGGCTTGGTGAGCCTCAGGCCTTGCCGCTGCTGCCAGGGGGAAGGAGAAGGGAGAAGGCTTGGTGGGCCTCACCGCCACTGGTGTTGCGGGAGGGGGGAGTAGGGAGAAGGCTTGGCAGGCCTGATGGGCCCACCTTCTGTGCTCACCTGCTGTCGCTTCCTCCTTCTGCAGAGCTCTTTCTGCTTCTGCAGGCTGGGAGCTGTGGGGAATACTCCCCCCAGCGAGTATCTTGTGTGTGTGTGTGTGTGTGTGTATTAGTATGATGCTTCAGAAACAATTGGGAAACTATTGGAAGGTCTGGAGCCACAGTTTATTAAAGTAATGGCACCAAATTTGCACAGAACATCGTTTGCGTCTAATCTAAAGATCCTCGAATGTTCAAGCAAATTGGACCAAGGGGTGCGATTTTAAAGTCTCCAAAAGTAACACCCAA
>NW_015215522.1:0-599 GCF_001447785.1 Gekko japonicus | reverse complement strand
CTTGGTGCCGCTACCGAGGAGGCCCTGTCACATGGAACTACCATCAAAGGAGCATGGGCCGGCGAGACCTCTCCGGCTCACCTAAACGTCTAGAGAGATTCGTGTCAGAGAAGGCAATCCCTGGGGGTTCCCGGATCCCAAACTGTCAAGGGCTTTGAAAAGTCAAAATCGGTGCCTCAAATTGTCCCAGAAACACACTGGAAAACAGTGAATCTGAATCAAAACGGGAGACGTACATTCAGAGCAGTTTCCCCCCCATCAGCTGTACAGAAAGCACGCTTCCACATTCCAGCCAGGAGGTCTCCACGGCGTCCTTAGCCGTGGCCGAGTCAGAAAAAAAAGAAAGAGGAAAACTGAGGCACAAGGAGGAGAACGAAACAGAAGAGGAGGAAGGACAAAGGGAAGCGGAAAGATAGAGAAGAGCAGAAAAAAGAGTTACCATCTCCAATCGACGCCTGCTAAAGAATAGGAAGTGCTGCCACATCTTTGCGTCGGTTGCGAATGAGTCATTCAGTCACTCACAGCACAGAGTGACAACAAAGCCCGTTGTTCTTTGAAGGAAGAGGCTTGCCACTGTCTCTCTGCATGAGTCACTGCTC
>NW_015215521.1:0-599 GCF_001447785.1 Gekko japonicus | reverse complement strand
CTCCTCCTCCTCCTCCTATTACTCACATGGCACCTAATTATTTTGAAAGTGTGGCTGCCTTCTCTGCAGACCTTTTCAATGGGATCCCTCATCCTCGAGACAGATTATTTTATTCCACCATTTCTGCGCTGAGTTTTATCCGCCAGTCCATTAGCTTTTCTACTGGGTGTCCTTCTGTATCTTTCCCCAGTGGTGGCAAAAAAAAAAGCAATTCTAAAGCTTAAATGACCTTTGTGTGTTGAAGCGCTTCTAAGGAACCCTCAGGAATCTCTCCGGTTCATCCTCGCCCCTGCGCAGTTAATGGAAGAACATTGTGACGAGCTGTAAAATTTTAATGAGTGTTTGTTTTTCCCTTCCTGCTGTGCATAAAATACTTGGAAATGCCCAGAGGCATGAACCACATGGCCAGAGCTGCAGGGCTCTTAGTTCTTGATTTCAGGTGAGCCCGGGAGGAAGGCAGGTTTTCAGTGACCTTGACGCCTTCTTTCTATGTAAGGGGCGGCCTTGTCAATTTCACTGGCCTCATTCTGCCCACATGGCTTGTCCTTTTTTTCCTTTTAAAGGGCACTGGCCTCTGCCTGCCTGCACTGGCTCACCTA
>NW_015215520.1:0-744 GCF_001447785.1 Gekko japonicus | reverse complement strand
TGTGAGCAAAGATTCTACTTTGAGAGCTGACAGCATTAAAGTTGTGAGCGAGCGATTTGGCTACTGCATCGATCAGTCTGCTCCGGAGCCATCCTCCCTGAGTTGAGACAAAGATGTGTGAGCTGGAGGCTAAAAGACTGAGCTAGCGCACACTGACTCATCTTAGAGGGAACATTGGTCAGGATACTCCTTCCCACCCACGAGACGCCAGTTTTCTTTTTGGTCTTGTTTGCTGGCCTGCCCCTGTTGTTGCTGCTGTGTCTGTCCTGTTGCTACCACCGCCCCGCCCCCCCCGCCATAGTGAAGCAGTGCATAGTTACTGTCCCAATCAAGGCTATTTTTGAGCAGGAACGCACTCCAAACAGCCCCGTTGCCAGAGCGACGCGTTGCGTCACATCCTGGCGACGGCGGTGCAACGCATATCGCCGTCCCCGCGGCAGGGATCCTGTGAAGACATCCAGGCTACAGAGGTCAGTTCCCCTGGAGAAAATGGATGCTTTGGAGGGTGGACTCTATGGCATCGTACCCCACAGAAGTCTCTGTCCTCCCTTGGCTCCACCCCTAAAGCGACAGGAGTTTCCCAGCCTGGGGATGGCAACCCTATCTCACCCCCCTGCCGGTGGCCAGAGAGGTCCTGGCAACCTTTCCAGCAAGTGTGAGAGAAGGAAGGATGCCTCTTCTAAAATGGTCGCTCACCTTATGCAGTTTTATGCAGGGAAGGTGTTGTGTAGTGGGTTAGCCGCA
>NW_015215519.1:0-611 GCF_001447785.1 Gekko japonicus | reverse complement strand
GCAGATTTTAAAGGGATCGATCTGTGAGCGTCTAAAGGCTTACTGGATTGAGGGAATGCTGCTGATGTTGTTCACCTGGATTTCAGTTAAGCTTTTGACAGGGTTCCTCATAATGTTCTGATGGGTAAACTAGAGGACCGTGGGCTGGACTGTAGGATACCTAGCTGGTTAGGGAACTGTTTGGAGAACCACACTCAAAGCGTACTTCTCAAACTGGAAAACTGGGCGGATGTGAACAAGATACAATTTCACAAGGATAAGTGCCGAGTTCTACATCTGGGTAACAAAAATGAGGAACGCGCATAGTGGATGAGGGATACTCTTCTGAGTAGCAGTCTGTGTGAATAAGATCTTGGGGTAAGGGTGAACTGAAAGTTAAATATGAGCAGCCAGTGTGATGCGGCGACAAAAAAGGCTAATACTATCCTGGGGGTGTATCAACCCCGGCATAACATCCAAATCGCAAGATGTCACAGTCCCGTTGGTCAGGCTGCACCTGGAGTCTTGTGTGCAGTTCTGGAGGCCTCACTGCAAAAAGGCCGCCTACAGAATGGAACACGTGCAGAGGAGAGCGACAAGGAAGATCGGGGGCCTAGAGACCAAGAAGCCCT
>NW_015215518.1:0-797 GCF_001447785.1 Gekko japonicus | reverse complement strand
CGTCTGATTCCCGCAACCAAGGATGATCATCAAGAATTCTAATTAGACTGTGTATAATATGGGCACTCTCACAGTGAGAGCCAGTTTGGTGTAGTGGTTAAGTGTGCAGACTCTAATCTGGGAGAACCGGGTTTGATTCCCCACTCCTCCACTTGCACCTTCTGATGTGACCTTGAGTCAGTCACAAGCTCTGGCACAGCTGTCCTTGAAAAAGAGCAGTACCTATCAAGAGTTCTCTCAGCCCCACCCACCTCACAGGGTGTCTGTTGTGGGGAGGGGAAGGGAAAGGAGTTTGTAAGCCGCTCTGAGACTCCAAGTGAAGGGCGGGGTATAAATCCAAACTCTTCTCTTCTTCTTCTACATGGAAGCTGTAGTTTGATCCAGTAAGTTCTGAGCATCTGACAACTTGATGATCGCTATCAACTGTGCAGAAGCACGTTGCTGATGTTAAGTGATGGTTGCCCTACTCATGAGAATTTGGGGGCATACAGCAACCCCACAACCCAATGAACAGTTAGCATGCACAACCAGCAATGACCCAGCTGGCTGATATGCTGAATGCGGCTAATTATAGAGAGGCACTGTGAACAAATCATCACTGTGAGTATACAAGGCGCTTGACTCAAGTCAAAACGAGCATTGCAAGTGAGGTAAATTTGGTATTTGGACACCTTTCTCGTGTATATCACAACATCTCTCCTTGAAATTAGTATCTAGTAATGTACGTGCCATCATGTTGCCTCCAACGTATGGTGACCCTAATGAATCAATGTCCTCCAAAACATCCTAACAGCCTT
>NW_015215517.1:0-608 GCF_001447785.1 Gekko japonicus | reverse complement strand
GGCCAGCTTGTCCTCCCCTTTATTGCAGAAGTTCCTATCTGATGGTGATGCCCACCTGCAACCTTTCTGCCAAGGCCCCGACCTGTTAGAGAACAGCCAGTTCCAGTGCAGAGGCCAGCAACCAGTCCAGCCCTCAAATCAAGGGGATGACTTTCCCCAGGCTGGCCGTATGGGCACATAGCATGCCGATGATGTCCTGGGAGGGCTTGAGGACATGCACGATTTGGGAGAAGGTCAGCCAGTCATTGGAGCTGATGCTGAGCTCCTCTTCCCTGTGCAGGATGGTCATGGAGGAGATGACATCTTGTTTGGTGCTCTTCTGCTCCACCAAACATGCAATCATGGCATGGGTGGAGTTCCTCATCCCCCTGTTTTTTCCCATCCATTGGAAACAATGGAGGATGGGAGCACCTTCCTTGGGGGACCATAACTAGGACCCTGTAACTCCAATCATCACCAAAGTAGGAGGAAAGGTAGACAAGAGTAAGCCAGAGATCCGCTGCGAGTTTGGTGTGATTAGCTTTAGGAGGTTCAAGAATGTATAGAATGGAGCTAAAGACACCAGAGTCTTTACATTCTTGAACCTCCTGAACCTGTGCCTCTCATTT
>NW_015215516.1:0-614 GCF_001447785.1 Gekko japonicus | reverse complement strand
GTGCTACAGTGCAGGGTAAACATTCCCAGGTATGATATGGGGTGGGGTATGATATGCCTAGTAGAACCCCTGTAACTACCACACCCAGAGGATCTCTGAAGATGGGTTTTTTAAAAAAAAATTGGGTCTTCTTTTGCTCCACCTTTTCCTAGGGACAGCATTCCCCTGGAAGAGCTGGAACCCTTATCTGAGAGGGGTCACAGGTTTGATCTGGTAGCTTCCTCTCCAGAGGGGGCAGGGGGCTCAGTGATCATCTTGGGCTTTCTTTTGTGTCCACCTATTAAAAAGGCAAGAATTATATTTTACCAAGCACCAATCCTAGCACTGGTAAAACAGAAGGAGGACTTGGGACTAGAACCCACTACTCACACACTGCAGAACAGTCATTTGCCCTCACAACCAACTGGGCACAGATGAAAAGGGCACAGCATAGAGCATTTGGGATCCTCATAAACACCCATATATACCAGGGCAAGAAAGAATGCAATGAAAAGTGTATTGCCATGGAATAGTAGGAATATCATGCCTACAGTCTGGGGTTCAAGCCTTACATACGGTGAACTATCAGAGAAGAATTTAAGAAGTCATGGGCACATCTGAGATGCTAGACTATG
>NW_015215515.1:0-611 GCF_001447785.1 Gekko japonicus | reverse complement strand
AAAGTGACAAAGGAGAGGGGCAGCAAGTGTGATAGGTCAGAATTACGAAGGTCTGATTGACCGTCCCCACACTAGCAAGTATGAACGAAGCAGGAGACGTGGCACTAGGACCTTCTAAACAGCAACACAGATATAGAATGACAGCAGGAGAATTTTTAAAAAATCCTGGCAGTATCATGTGCAGCCCTACATCACTTCTGTTAAGAACCCAGAAGTGATACACAGTAGCTCTAGGAGTCACCAGAAACTCTATGGTAAAAACCATAAAGTTTCCTCTGATTCCTAGAGCTACACAATATCACTTCCTTTGTGAACTGGAAGTGATGTAACACTGCAACTGGTGTCGCATCCCTTCCCACATCCCTGCCCACGACCCTCCTGCCCGCAACCCTCCCTCGATAGCCCTTCTCCAGCCACTGCACTCTACTAGTCCTCTTATAGTGCAATAGGTGAAGGCTGTACCGGTCCACCACCATCTATTTGAGAAGCATTTTCACACTTGCTCTATCGATAGGGCTCCTTCTGCTGGTGGCTGCCGCCGCTCATTCCAAACGTGGGTGCTGAAAAGCTGGCAGCCCTCCGAGGCATAATATGAAACGTGAGGAATGACA
>NW_015215514.1:0-611 GCF_001447785.1 Gekko japonicus | reverse complement strand
CCAACTCTATGATTCTATGATTCTATCTAACACGGACACTCAAATAACTAAAGACTTTGGGAAGGAAGCTGGACTCTGGTGAATGACAACTTCTGCAAACTTCATCAGCCACCATTTCATAAAGCATCCACAAAGGGCAAAATAGAGACTGGAAGTTATCCCACCCTCACAACAATGCTACATTGTAGGTTCAGTTGAGAGAGAGAGTGGTTGGCCCCAAGACACCCAGTGAACTTCACCAGAAAGTTGGATCTTCCAAGACAAGACCCAGCCTGCTACTCTATGTAAAAAATAATTAAGTGTTGTCACCGACTCATGGTGACACCTCATGGGGTTTTCAAGGCAAGAGATGAGGACGGAGCAGTGGTTTGCCATTGACTTTCTCGGCATAGCAACCCAGGTCTTCCTTGGTGATCTATCATACAAGTACCAGCTATCGCTGACCCTACTTATCTTCCAGCCACTGATGAGTTTGGGCTAGTCTGGACTATTCGGGCTGCAAGTAGTCCTTTTCAGATGTCAACATCTGTGTGCATCGGGAGCTCAGCTACCATATATATTAGGAGAATGCATTGCCCATGATGCTCTCGATACATGTGGTCACCATGCTG
>NW_015215513.1:0-621 GCF_001447785.1 Gekko japonicus | reverse complement strand
CAGCTTAGAGGGAACATTGGCTGCTGGTGATGGAGAATGGGCCCTTGCCACTGGATCCAAGGCACAGACTCGACAGCAGATAAGTAGGATACAGCATAAGTAGTCTTATTAGAGGCATTTCTGTTGCTTTCCTTGCCTGAATACCTTTAAAGCATTTAGCTCAAAATATACCTCTCTTTGACCAAGAGCCAGGGCTTCCTACTTCTGCTGAGCTGGTATGCAGCATAAATTCCAATTCAAGAGGTTGGATTCAAAAGACCATTTCCACAGAAAGCATAATTGCCACTCACAGAACATCTCGCCTCTGCTTCCTGCTGCAACCAAAAATGCTGCCCCTAGGAGATAGGAAACTAGGAGATAGGGAACCCCAGGAAAAGCATTTCAGGAAACATTGTGGGAGGCACCAGTGTGTGTGTGTGGGGTGGTGGTGTCATACTTTATGGACAGAAATCGTTCCCTCCACAGAAACACTTCATTAGCTCAAGCCCAGAGCTAGAGTGCCCCAGCCCTCTTGGTGCACGCCAAACCACTTCACCCTTTGCTTGTGTGTTGGCCAGCAGAGTACTTGGAAGTTGGCGCTGATTTTAGGCAGTCCTCCACCAGCTGCCCTGATTTGATTCT
>NW_015215512.1:0-629 GCF_001447785.1 Gekko japonicus | reverse complement strand
GGCAAAGAATGCCTGGAGAGGACTTTCAAATCTTTCCCCCTGCCAGCAGAACAATAGGACCTGGGAACAATAGGACCCTAGCACCAGTCTAATCCCTCTAGGGATAAGTTACGCAGCAGCCATAGACAAATGCGTTCACAGTGTTTTCTGAGCATACCTGGGCTAGCATCCGTAGGTACCATGCCATGGCAGTCAGAGGAGGTGTGTGTGGTGGCGCTATGATGTACAGGGCAGCCAGAACCACTCAGGGGTCATGTGGCCAGGAGATGGATTTCAGCATCCATCTCAAGCAGGGGTTGGAGAGGGGCAGGCCAAAGGAGTTTGGTGTAGTGGTTAAGTGTGCAGACTCTAATCTGGGAGAACCGGGTTTGATTCCCCACTCCTCCACTTTGTTAGCCGAATTGCTCTTTAGGAGAGGCAATTGGAATAGTTTAATAATCGGGATACTGGTCTGTGTCTATGCAGGATGGGCTATGCCGGTGCGCTTCAATGAAGAGACGAAACAGAAGTAAAATAACGCTTTCTTTACTGTATATAATTCAATCATACAAGAATAATAATAAAAAACCACACAAGCATACAAGAACTAAGAAACGCAGGTAGATTGGTTACAGCACGGTTGCATTAGC
>NW_015215511.1:0-640 GCF_001447785.1 Gekko japonicus | reverse complement strand
GTTACCTTCCCACCGAAGTGGGAAGTTGTTACCTTCCGACTATTTATCTACTTGCAATGTCTTGCTTTCGAACTGCTAGGTTGGCAGGAGCTGGGACCAGAGACGGGAGCTCACTCCGTCATGCGGCACACTCGGGTCTCGAACTGCTGAACTACCGACCTTCCGGTCTGCACCTTCAGCGTCTTAACCACTTGAGCCACCACAGCCCCTTCCAGTATTTTAGCCACCTGGGCAGGTTGTTGTGTGGTGTTCCTTACTAACCATGCAGCATGGTGCAAACAGCTTTTTGTGCATGTGTTAACTCGTTTCTTCCCATCCTTGCTGTGCAACTGTCCTATTCAGCAGGTAGTTGTTTAAATAGATCTCTCACGAGTCATATAAATCAGTTCACAGTAAATGCTGTGCCTCAATAGTTGCAACTGCTCAGTTTGATTCAGCAGAGAAGAGTTTGGGGAAACTCAGTGCAAACCTGATCGGCAGGCGTTTTGCGGCTGCTCACCGTGAACTGAACAGACCAAGCGATCAGAGCAAATGTGATTGCCGCCTTCAGACATAGTTAGTTCAACAACAGTCAAACGTGTTGATGACAATTCGCGGCATCCCTAGTGCATAGCAGGCCGATGCACAGAACAGTGGGGGT
>NW_015215510.1:0-610 GCF_001447785.1 Gekko japonicus | reverse complement strand
AAAAAAAGACCTAAATGCGTTGAACTCTTGGGTCGTACCTTTGGACATTATTGTTTTTTCTAGCAAATTTTGTAAATGTGGTTGGACAAAGGACAAGTGCAGATTCACTGTGATCAGAGACAACTGATATTAGGAACTGGACTTTTCAAACCAAAAGTGTGTGTTCGTGAAACACTCTTTTTCCAGTCCAGGGACATGTAAATTGTAAGGGGTTCCTGAAATAACCCGATTGGCTGTCAGAAGGAAATGGAAAGAAATAAATGATAGGAGAAGGGGAATTTCTGAAATGCAAACTAGCATACTAGTCCTGGATTATATAAGAACTTGTGGCTTATTGACCTCCTTGTCTGCTGCAAATACAGAAAACCGATTTGGCTGAACCTGAGGCAGAGATCTAGGTGGTGTCATGTGGTTTTTTAATAACATTTGCTTTATTCTATGGCTATCGTTACTAGGTGAGTAATAGAAGCACAGGCTTTGATAATTACTTTAACGCCTCAGTGGATCTGATTCCCACTTCTCATGCGCTCAGTTTCTGAGCATCATACGAAACTATCCAGCTATTTTTTTTTAAAAAAAGGAAGATAAATTTAGCTTATTTTAAATTATT
>NW_015215509.1:0-725 GCF_001447785.1 Gekko japonicus | reverse complement strand
AACTAAGTTCCAGAGATACAATGGAAGAGTCAGGACTCGCAATGTTCCCTCTAAGTGGTAGAGTCTTGTGAGCAGAAATTCTACTTTGTGAGCTACTGGCATTAAAGTTGTGAGCGATTTGGCTACTGCATAAATTAGTTTGCTCTGGAGCCATCCTTCCTGAGCAAGACAAAAATGTGTGAGCTGGAGGCTAAAAAACTGTGAGCTAGCTCACACTAACTCATCTTAGACGGAATGCTGGTCAGGAGAGGAGGGGACATCTGGTTCAAATAAAGGTCTTCCTTTTTTAGACAGGGGAGCAAAAAAGCGATTTTTGGGGCACACCTTACAGAAAGGGTCCAAAACGTTCAAGAGCAAGAAGTAGTTATTAACCTTTCTTCAAGGCAACTAACCAGCTCAGAAATGGAAGTACTTCGATTTGTACTAGCTATAAGGGAATTGTTTCTAGATGGTTTTATGTTTTTTAATTGTATCTATGCTTTGATTGTTAGCCACCCTGAGCCCGCATTGTGGGGAGGGTGGGGTAAAAATGAGAAAAATAAATAAATAATTAAGGTTTGGACTTTGTTCCTGTAAATACTTATGATTCTTTTCAGACCCGGGTGGATTTGTTTAAATTTTTTTGGAATATTAAATTGAAATATATGTTTGGAGATTCAACAGGGAATTCTGCGAATAAATTTAGATTGAAATCTGCATACATGCCTAATGTGACTGAACCACTT
>NW_015215508.1:0-656 GCF_001447785.1 Gekko japonicus | reverse complement strand
AGTGTTCCAACCCTTTTATCATTCGACCTCTTACCGTGATTTCCTCCCACTGTTGGTTTATCTGCAACTTTTTTTATCAGATGAAAACTGGTTACACATCCCTCTTGAATTGCTCAATTTTTAAAAAACATTCATTTGCGCATGTGCAAGGGTTATCATGTGCATAACTGTGCATGCACATAATAGTGGTCGCCGGAAAAAAGAAGAAGACCAAATCGCACTCATTGCGAGAGGGGAGTCCAGATAGGGGAAAGTGCGGAATCGCAGCAGAAACACCCGGAAAGTACTCGTTTCCCCGGGTGTAGGAACATAAGAACATAAGAGAAGCCAATGTTGGATCAGGCCAATGGCCCATCCAGTCCAACACTCTGTATCACACAGTGGCTAGAAATACCAGGAAACCGTGGGAGAGAACTTGGAGCATTGCGTGAGTGAGACTGCTTCGGGGTGGGAGGCGGATTGGCCTGTCTGATCAGCGATTTTATATGCGAGAGGGAATAGCAGTGAATCCTGATCCAAACAACCGTGTGACCGCAGCCTGAGACTCTTCGGGTAGTGAAGGGTGGGGTAGAAATCCAACCCCCTCCTTCTTTCCTGAGTTGTGGCGTGAAAATTTTGCAGCAGACATGACTGCATTAAAAACTCTGAGACAGACT
>NW_015215507.1:0-604 GCF_001447785.1 Gekko japonicus | reverse complement strand
TCATGCTACATAGCTTTTAGAAATGATACTGGAGGATTAAATATATGGACACATTGCCATAAACAGGTTGTTTATCATTGTAAAAGAAAATATTCCATAATCTTCCCCCTCCCCAATTTTTCAGGGGGAAGAATGGGCTCCCCCCTCCCCCCCAATTTTGCTCTTTTTCCTCAGGGCCTCCCCCATCTCTAGCCAGAAGCAAGAGATTGTCAAATGCCATCCACGCGCAATCTCTCTGCCTCCTCTCTGGAGAAGAGAGGGCCGCTTATTCCAGCCTCCCTCCAAACAGGTAAAAGAAACTGGTCAGGATCCCCACGGCCAAGATCAGGTAGCTGCTCTTGATGCTGGAGGCTCCACTGATGTTGCAAAGGGAAGACGAACAGCACTTGATGGAGGCGGCCACCAAGCCGATGTCCACCCCGCCCTGGGGGCAAACGGGAACGCAACCTTTGCTGATCGACTGGCTGGTGTAGGCACCTGGCAGGAAGGAAAGAGAGGGATGAAGCGGTTTGCAAACGGAATGCAGGCAAGCAATAAGGGACTGATGGGTTGCTTGCTCCCGGTGGGCTGGTGGAGTGCTGGGGTGGGGAGGAAAAGAAGAAGA
>NW_015215506.1:0-831 GCF_001447785.1 Gekko japonicus | reverse complement strand
TGCCAGCCTTCAGGTGGGGCCTAGAGCTCAGTCCCTTTTCCAGCTGATCGCCAGCTGACAGAGATCAGTTCCCCTGGAGAAAATGGCTGCTTTGAAGGGTGAGCTCTATGGCATTATACCATGCTGAGGCCTCTCCCCTCCTCAAACCCCTCCCTCTCCCGGATCTACCCCCAAAGTCTCCAGGTATTTTCCAACCTAGACCTGGCAACCCTATCCTTCAGTCTAAGATATGATCAGACATCTCTGCTACATAGTCTGAGGGAATGTGGGGAAAGACGGATGGTAACAGAAGAAGGGGAGGGCGAAATGGCCAGACAGTGCTATCGATGCAACAGACATGAAGTTGAGCAAACTGCAGAGGATGGAAGAGGACGGGATGGCCTGGGGCGGTGTGGTCCACGGGGTCGCAAATAGTTGGACTCGATTGCGCAACTGAACAACGATATGTTTAAAATCACAGTTTGTAAGAGGAAGAAGAGATTGGGTTTGTACCCCGCCCTTCACTACCCAAAGGAGTCTCAGAGCGGGTTACAAACTCCTTTCCCTTCCCCTCCCCACAACAGACACCCTGTGAGGTAGGTGGGGGCTGAGAGAACTCTGAGAGAACTGCAAAGAAGAAGAAGAAGAAGAGATTGGATTTATACCCCGCCCTTCACTACCCAAGGGAGTCTCGACCAGGTGCAAGTGGAGGAGTGGGGAATCAAACCCGGTTCTCCCAGATTAGAGTCCGCGCACTTAACCACTACACCAAACTGGCTCTGCCTTGAGCTGCCTTGAGCTACGAGGAAAGGCAGTGTATTAGGAGAGAGTGGGCTCTTAGATCCTATTTTC
>NW_015215505.1:0-608 GCF_001447785.1 Gekko japonicus | reverse complement strand
AGATGGTTAAACAGGCCAGTGTGCTCCTTGCTTATGAAAAAGGGTTCAATCCCCTTCATTTTGGCAGGTATTTGTATAGGCTTTGGAAAGAGATGTGGGTAATATTGTAATATCAACAGATGTCTGAATTGCTATGTTGCTTCAAATATGCTTTTATTTCAAGGTATTGGGTGAGTTTAATCATGTTCTGTTCCTTGAGAGCTGCATGCAGTTCTTTTGTACTGTTAGCCACGCTGAGGAAACTTGGTGCCTCGTGGTGAGAAAGTCATATCAAGGACTGGAACCTATCATCTTTATACCACTGGCATGGGGGGAGAGCCTTACCTGATCCCCCTCCTTCCTGGACCCCCTGTCTGCATGGCCTTTTTGATGGTTTAGGTCTCATAGTCCTGGCATAGCCTTCTGGGGTAGGCTCAAACAGAGCCCTTTCAACAGAAAATCTGGTAGGATTCCAGCGCCAAAAATACATATCAAACAATCATTGTATTATTCACTGTTGTATTATTCACTACAGCAGTCCTTCTTTATTTTGTTTCCTAACCTCAATCTCAATTCAATGGCTGCATCCTAGTCCCTGCACAGCACAGAACCTAGAGATCTCCCTCTTT
>NW_015215504.1:0-621 GCF_001447785.1 Gekko japonicus | reverse complement strand
TGAGAACCATACATTACCATAAGCAAAAAAGGGACCATACATTACATAACCACACCTCCGAAAATTCAAAAAGAAAAGATAACAATGTATTTACCATACCAAACAGAAACTAAATAGTAAAAAATAAATCACGTCACCAAATAACTTAGAAATAAATCATTTTAGCATATTGCAGTTTTTAAGGAAGGATCTCTTGTTCCTTAAGAAAGGAAATAGCAGGATACCAGGTTTCCACAAAGGCCGTGACATAGTCATCTTCTAGGCTTCTGATCACTCCATCCATAAACTTGGCCATTATGAAATGTTCCCATATACGGTCATACCTATTTTCTAATTTGGGGAGTTGTTTATCTATCCAATGAGAAGCTATTAAAAGGCAAGCAATGGCCAACAGTGTTGAAATTAATTCTTTCTGTGTTTTTCTTTGTAGTGGGGCCAACCAGACATCCAGAAGGACCACTTCTGGAAGAAAAGGTAAGATGAAACCCATAATGTGGAATAGTTGTTGTATGATTTCCTTCCAAAATTGTGTTACATATTTACATGGCCCCCAATTGTGAATAAAGTCAGCAAGCTCTCCACATCCTTTCTGACATCGGGAGTCATTTGAACTTTTTATTC
>NW_015215503.1:0-582 GCF_001447785.1 Gekko japonicus | reverse complement strand
TCTTACCACCGTTGGTAATAATGGTGGCACTTATGGTGGCCCTATGAATTTATGTCTTCCTAATTGTCCTATCATTAACACAGATAAATTATTTGTTTATTCAACACATTTTTATGCCACCTTTCTGCCCGATCAGGGTCCACAAGGTGGCAAAGGTCCAAACAAGATCTTATTACATCTACAAGTCCAACCATGGATGGTGGCACCTTTTTAGCGATTACCTGGGGCCATTTAAAAATGCAGTGAAGGCCCAGTCAGGGTGGTGACATTTTTAAATAGCCTAAAATGGCAATGGCACCCACAGGTCAGAAATGTAGATGCCGTAGCATCTCATTTGGCCCTCAGTAGTATGAGGGTTAAGACTGAGCCTCGTGGCACTCCACAGGACAAGTCCCTGGCTGACCCAAAAAAATGGACTCACAGCAACTCTCTGCATCTGATTCCTGAGGAAAGGTATAGGCAATCCAAACCACATTCCTTAATACGTCCTTCTGCCTCCAAACATCTCGAAAAGATGGCATAGTCCACCATATCAGAGTCTGCAGATATATCAAAAAAGAACAAAAGGAGGCTCAGCCCTTG
>NW_015215502.1:0-624 GCF_001447785.1 Gekko japonicus | reverse complement strand
ATGCCAGACAGCTGTGCAGGAATACTCGGTTCCCTCCCTGCACCTGTGATTGCTGGGGGCCCTGGGATGGATGGGAAGTCGGGGGCCTTGCCAGTAAGTCGGGGGGCCTAGCCCCGAGTTGCCCCACTGTAACTACGGGCCTGCAATTCAGCATCCTAGAGGGTAGAAGCACTGATCCTCACAACGCCTTGCGCCTTACACTGGCCGTGTCGCCAGACCAGAGCATCCAGCTGGTATTTGTCAGGGGAAGCATCCTCCTGTAGCCAGTGTTCCCGCTAAGCTGAGTCAGTGTGAGCCAGCTTGCCGTTTTTTAGCCTCCAGTGTGAGCCAGCACGCCGTTTTTTAGCCTCCAGCTCACGCATTTTTGTCTCCGTTCAGGAAGGATGGCTCCAGAACAAACTAGTTTACGCAGGAGGACACTGGCTCGCTCACAACTTTAACGCTCACAAGGCAGAATTCTTGCTCACAAGGCTCCACAGCTTAGAGGGAGCGCTGCCTGTAACCCGCAGCCATAGGAGCCCTTGCCTTTGCATACGGAACCCCCCACACACACACACACTCCCTTGCAATGCCCCATGGAAAACCTGATTGATGGTTATCAATATGTCACTTATAAACACTTGA
>NW_015215501.1:0-342 GCF_001447785.1 Gekko japonicus | reverse complement strand
TGAGCAATCATGGATTCTCTATTGGCAATTATGTACTCCATTATCCCCTATGGGCAAACCTACTCTTCATTATTCCCTATGGGCAATCATGCATTCTCTATTGGCATTCATGTATTGACTACGGGCAATTGCTGTCCACTCATGTATTCCCTATGGGCAATCACTTGTCCTTAGTTTTAGTAGGCTAATTTTACAACTTTTGGTAATGAGTCTTTATGAGAAACATGCTGCATTCTGATATTTCAACGCACTGATTAATGTATACCATCAGTTGGGGTGCCAGGGATGGGAGCTAATCCCCAAGTTAGGTGTGACCTGGGGACCAATGCTCCCTCTAAGCTG
>NW_015215500.1:0-623 GCF_001447785.1 Gekko japonicus | reverse complement strand
TATTACAACACTAAGAACAATGGAACCCCTAGGATTTAACAGAGATACCGGCTTCATATCTCACTACACATGCTAAGTCACTCAGTTCTCATACTCAGAAATCAAACTTTTTTGGTCTTAAAGGTGTCACTGGACTCAAACTTAGTCCTCACATCTGTTGTTAAATCCTTTATTATCTGTATACCAATTTACTGCTATTTACACGTTTTACCTAATGTGTCATTCCAATCTTAGCTGTATTTATTGCTGAGTTACTTAGGCATCTTGACTCTAATTAGCACTTCCTGACAACTAACCCCCACCTATTTAAGGAAATCTCTTTCTATGAATCTGAAGGAGTATACATACCAAGACTCTCAGTTCTCACTTGTACTGAGAATTGAACTTTATTTGTCTTGTAGGTGCCACTGGACTCAAACCACATTTCCACATCTGTTTGTTAACTCTTGTTAGTTGTATGATAATTTACTACCTGGCAAGAAAACTGACACGCTGTAAAACTGAAGAAAAGACCTCCTGGGAGCCTTAAAATTCTGGTCCTAAATATTTCTATATATTCCTGAATATTTCCATATATCCCTAAATGTTTCTAGAATTTTCAGAAGTCATTTACTGGTATCCCC
>NW_015215499.1:0-612 GCF_001447785.1 Gekko japonicus | reverse complement strand
TTGTCACTAGACATTGCGTACACTTGTTCAGGTCACAAGGAATAAAAAGTGGATTTAAAATGCATTGTCTTGTCTTCCTTTAACAAGAAATCTCTGACCAGTCCCACAACTGAGCTTCTAGTTAATTGTTACTGGGGGTATAGGCTTGCTTTAAAAAAATTCCTAAACAGCCATACAGCGTACTATGACAGTTCAGCTATATTATCTTTCCTATATCAAATTAGAAACTCAAAAGAATTCCTTTTCTCAGCCTTACTGACGGTTGCACAACTTTAGCCTGTAGGTTCTTTGGACGCAAGAGTAAAAAACTGGTGTGGAATAGAATGATCAATATCTTTCCCCCATAGTATACTTCAGTTTCTTTTCCTTGCAAACTAGAGTTTAGCAGAATTCACAGATTTGTGTATCTGTGGCTCCAGAACAACTTCAATACAAAGATAAGAGTCTATAAGGGGAGGCAGATCTACTGAGACTCTACTTACATGGTTACATGCCCTTACAGTACCCGGTAAAGCTACCCAGTTTGGCCTCTACTGATTTGCTCCCATATCTGAAGTTATTCCCTGCTTTAAATAGAACTATTATGTTTACTAAGAGCTGTATATGTTACAC
>NW_015215498.1:0-634 GCF_001447785.1 Gekko japonicus | reverse complement strand
CTTTGCATTCCTTCTGTGCTTCTTTGCTGTCACACCGCTTATCTCTAAGTATTGCAGGTAGAGATGTTGATGTCTGGTTTTCTTGGGAACCGTGAGAGAGTGTTTCGTTCCCAGCTTCAGCACTAAACAGCCGAAGCTCCTTTTCCCGCGCACGGGAGGATGGCTAATTGGCCAAGGCAAGGGGGGGTGCATACGAATACCCTATACCCTATTAAGCCCCATGGGCAGCCGTCATTCTTAACAGTGCCTATGTTAATGTATCTATAGCTCTTCAATAAAGTATTACCTTTCCTGAAAGCATGTACTACGTTGTTGGCTGTGGGTTCTGACAGGGGGGAGGCCCTTTCCAGGTTTACTTTGGCCTTTGTGGGGAACTCATTGGCGCCAGTCCTGACTAGGGTTGCCAGCTCCAGGTAGGGAAATTCCTGGAGATTTTGTGGTGGAGTCTACGGAAGCTGGAGTTTGGGGAGGGGAGAGGCCTCAGCTGAATAGAATGCCATAAAGAGAAGAGGCTTCAGCTGAATACAATGCCATAGAGAGAGATCTGTTGTCTGTGTCTAGAGTTCAGTTGTGATAACCAAGCGATACCACAGACAGTGTGGAGCAGCAGTTAGAACATCAGAGCAGAGTCTAC
>NW_015215497.1:0-622 GCF_001447785.1 Gekko japonicus | reverse complement strand
ATTATTTTTAACCAAAAGCCTCTAACCTCCACGCAGATGAAAGCTAGTCTAGAATCCTTTCACCTGACATCTAGATTTCTGTATGGGGGAGGATTGTATGGAGAAGCATCCAGTGACGCGATCCTGCACTGATGTGGTACAGCCATTCTCGCTAGGGTGTCTAGCGCTGGGCTGGGAAAAATCTGGAGATTTGGGGGTGGAGCCTGAAGAGGGTAGCTTTGAGGAGGGGAGGGGTTTCAATGGGTATGGTGCCATAGAGCAGGGGTGTCAAACATAAGGCCCACGGGCCAGAACCGGCCCGGCCGGGCTCTCATGCAGCGCCGATGAGCAACGGATACAGGGGGGGGGGTGCGGGGGGGGGAGAATGGGGGGAGCCACTCCATTTTGGCTTCAGCGCGGCATAACAACCTCATCTGCAGCAGTCAAGCAGCGTGGGAGTGTCTGTTACCTTGGTGGTGGAAAGCGCTGTCATGTTGTCGCCGACTTACGGCAACCCCTTACAGGGTCTTCAAGGTCAGAGATGAGCAGAGGGGGGTCTGCCGTTGCCCGCCTCCGCTCAGCACCAGGGCTGCCTTGATGATCTCCCCATCAAGGTGCTCACCAGGGCCAGCCCTGCTTAGCT
>NW_015215496.1:0-659 GCF_001447785.1 Gekko japonicus | reverse complement strand
GCCGACCCTGCTTAGCTTCTGAGATCTAGGGCAAGGCATCTCCTTGGAGGGTTGGCCGGATAAAACACACCATGGAGCTTGGGGGTCTCCCAACTTCCTTTGAAAATGACCAGGAGGTTGTCGCTTCCTTCTTCCCCAAGAAAGCACAAAGGTTGGCTTGGTTTGCCAACCAGGTTCTCTTTGTGTTCATCTCCACCCCATTCCCCATGTCCACTGCCCTGTAGAAAGGGCTGAGGTGCGAAGGAGAGGCAAGATTTCTCTTGTCTGGGCTGGGATGCGAAGAGAGACTCCTGGTCGTTCTGACTGTCTCTGAACTGTTCAGGTGAGAGTGCAGAGAGCCAGTTTGGTGTCGTGGTGAAGTGCGCGGACTCTAATTTGGGAGAACCAGGTTTGACTCCCCACTCCTCCACTTGCAGCTGCTGGGTGACCTTGGGTCAGTCACAAGTTCTCTCAGAGCTGTTCTCTCACAAGCCTTTCTTGGCACCCACCAAATGTTTTTAGAAAGTGGGTAAGGTCAAGTGGGCCTCTTGCCCAGCAAGGCTTCCGACTGGGTGCTGGAGTTCTGATTAAAATAATAGGTTTTTTGCTGCCACCGCACTGTTGGTTTTATTCTCCCTTGTTCCTCTTTCCCGAAGTATTTTTGGAATCACCCCTCTTCT
>NW_015215495.1:0-623 GCF_001447785.1 Gekko japonicus | reverse complement strand
ATTTTGCCTATCCTGAAAGATCTTCATTGGCTCCAGGCTTTTTGAGCTTGCTTTTATCTATGCAGCCTTAAGTGTTTTGGGATAAGGGGGTGTCCTTCCTAGGATTAATCTGCCTGTCTTTTAAGATTGTCATTTAAGATTGTCATTGGAGGCTCTTTTCTGGTGCCATTGCCTATTGAGATCAGGTGGGTAGCTAGCAGAGAGAAGTGGGATGGCTGTGCATCAGTGGTAGAGCATCTACTTTGTATACAGAAGGTTCCAGGTTCAGTCCCCATCACCTCCGGTTGAGAAGGTAAGGCAGTATGTGATGTGAAACATCTCTATCTGAGATCCTGGAGAACTGCTGCTAGTCAGAGTGCACAGTAATGACCTTGATAGACCAATTGTCTTACTCAGTATAAGGCAGCTTGGGGTGCGGGTGGGTGTATTTGTGTGTGGGGCACTTCTCTGGTTATGGAACTTCTTCCTGAAGCATTTCTGCCTGAGTTAATTATCTTCTGATAGGTTTAGCAGTAGTGGTTCTTAAATTTTGCTTTATTGATATTTGTATTTTTATGGTTGTTGCTTTTAGTTTTCTTTACTCCCATATATTGTCTTAAATGCCATATGTGGTAGAAAATTTG
>NW_015215494.1:0-627 GCF_001447785.1 Gekko japonicus | reverse complement strand
GAGGAGAAAGTGCGAACAGGGACTACAGCCCGGCCACTAACATATGTGCGCAGCGATGTTAGGAGGACGCACTTCCATATGAGAAAATGAGGCAGACCCACGTTGGGTCACGGCGATTTGGGTACACAAATGAAAAACGGCCTGGAAAGAAAAAAAAAAACCGACTTTGCTCTGCCCGAAATATGAGTCGCTCCCTGCTCTTTGCCAGACTCCGTTACCGTTCTCCTCAGGTGGATCGCGAAATACAGAATAAACGTAGAGGCCTAAAACGGTGGATTTGGCTGGCCACAGTCACACGCAGCTCTCTTCACCGCCCATCCCTTCTCGCGGTTCCTTCTCTTCTCCGCCGCTTCCCTCGCCTTTTCCCCTCATACATCTGGACGGCTCCCAACCCTCCTCAGGAAAACACACCTGCTTCCCCTGGCTGGCTGCCTGAGTAGGCCCCTTTTCCAGAGGCCCTGACAACTTCTGCGGCGGTGATTCCCAACCTTTTTGGTATGGTGATCCACAAGTCCAAATTTACTTGGTATGGTGAGCCATCCAGGGCTGGCCCAAGGTTTTTCAGCACCCCAGGCAAGCGATGACCTTGCTACCAATCTATTCCACCCAGGGGTCATTTCGTAGAAA
>NW_015215493.1:0-626 GCF_001447785.1 Gekko japonicus | reverse complement strand
AATTCCCTTTTTCATGATTTCCCAAACAATAACATTATTCAACGCATCTCTGAGATGCTACTCAGCAGAAATACTGTTAAAGATCGAGTCCAGTGCATGGCAATTGATGTTAGTCAGCGGCTCACCACTGACTTACAAAAGGCAGCCTGTTACTCCCTGTGTGTGGATGAAAGCACACATATAAATAATCATGCAAAGCTAGCAGTAATTTTGTGTTATGCTGTTGGTGACATCATGAGAGAAGAGCTGGTGAAACTGGTGGGGAATTTCATATTACCCAGTTTCATCCGGTTTCAAGCCGGTAATCATCCGTTTTGAAGTGAACCGGTACAGGGCTGCCATTTCACACATGGCTTGCCCCTACCAGAAATGAGCCGGATCAGAAGCAGTTTGGCATTTCAGACTGCACCGCTTTTTCCCTGCCATCTTTCGCCCGTGTGAGCGATCTGCGGCTTTTGTTTTAACATTCACTTTATAGCGCTATAGCGCTATAACAAAACACTCCAGGCATTCCAATGGGGTTGATATAATGCTGTTCCGCTATATCGTTATAGCGCTACAGTGCTATAATGCTATACATCGAACGTTTTAAAAAAAGCCCGCACGGGCGAAAAACAGCGGGGGGG
>NW_015215492.1:0-616 GCF_001447785.1 Gekko japonicus | reverse complement strand
TGTTGCAGAGGTTGGAACCACTAGAAGGCCTCACCCCCAACATGCGCGACGCGATTGCGTCACTTCCGGGTGATGTGATCGCAGTGCGCACTCTTCGTGCACGCACCAGGATACTCCCGGGGATGTCCGGGACTCCCCCTGCTATTACGAACGTAGGACTTGGCAACCCTATCATAAATTGAAATTAATACCTTTCTGGTCAAGGCAAATGGGGTCCCTATTCATATCAGACAGGAATTTGCATACAAAGCTTTGGGAATTGTGCAAATAATGTGCAAGTTTAAAGAGTTCACTCCATAGAGTTTTCCCTCAGATGATAGAGCGTCCCCCTGCAACGTGCCCGACGCGATTGCATCACCTCTGGGTGACGTGTTCACGCCGGGCACATCACGCGCTTTGGGGGTGGGGTCCCTGCCGGCGGCCCAATCCCCGCCGGCGGGGAATGGGCCTCTCGGGCGGGGGTTTCCCCGCCCCCCCAGGGGGACTTGGCAACCCTAATTTATGACCCTTTTTGGCCTTGTCATGCTAAGAAAACTCTAAAGAACAGCTTTCTCCAAATTTCCCCCTTTCCCCTAACTTTTACCTGCCATTTAAGGACATAAGAACATAAGAGAAG
>NW_015215491.1:0-620 GCF_001447785.1 Gekko japonicus | reverse complement strand
AATGGCTGACATCATTCACCTCTCCTCTAATTTATTCTCACAAAAAAACAAACAAACGGTGACGTAAATTAGGCTGAGACTGTGTGACGGCCCCAAGGTCACCCAACAAACTTCCATGCCAGATTCGAACCTGCGTCTCCCCAATCCTACTCTGACACTTTAACCACTGCACCACACTGGCTCTCTTCCCACCAATAATGATAATTTATCCCCTGCATGACATGTCCGGTGTGATGTCATCATGCCAGTCATGTCAGACATAATGGGGCACTTTGGGGCAGGGTGTCCCTGCCGGCCAGCTGGCCGGTGGCAGATTGGGCCCCTGAAAGTGGGAAAAACCCGCCCACATTGGGGGGATGGCAACCCTAGGCAGAAACTCACCAAAAAGGCATCCCACAGTGCTGCAACATCCCTCTCGCCAGCTTACCCGGAAGTCACATCATCACATCTCGGGAAACAGGAAAGCCTTAACAATATGAATCCTTCTAAGGTTGACTCATATGAAAAGGGCAGTTAATCCTATGCAGAGAGGGACATACACAAACCAATTAGTTTAAACAAGAGCCAGTGTGGTGCACTGAATAGAGTGGCGGACTGAGACCCTGGGCGACCTGGGTTCG
>NW_015215490.1:0-533 GCF_001447785.1 Gekko japonicus | reverse complement strand
CACGGGAGCTCGCCGCGATTGGGCGCTGGGGCTTTCTGTCTGGGTCAAGCTCGGGTTGTTTGGGTGGGGAATCGGTTCGCGTTATTGTTTAGTCTGTCTCCGGGAGCGCGCCTGCGTGTGTGCGCCCCTGCGTCTCTCTCTCTCTCTCTCTCTCTCCGTGCCTGTCCGCGTGTTGTTCCTGTTGTGTTTTTTTAATAGGTGGCAGAAAATTTCATCCGTTTCTGCTTCTGTCTCTGGTTGCAAAACCAAACCCGCACCACGTTCTTTTTGAGGTCCAATTTCTCGGCGATGGCGGCGATCTTCTCGGAGGAGGGCCGCGGCTGGACGGCGAAGTAGGCCTCGAGGGAGCGCTTCTCCGGCGCGGCGATGGAAGTCCGCTTGCGCTTCTTCTCGCCCCCGTTGAAGAGCTCGGGCTTGTTCATTTTCTCGCGCTGGGCGCCCTCGGCCTCCTCCAGCCAGGCCTGCAGGATGGGCTTGAGCGCGATCATGTTGTTGTGCGAGAGCGTGAGCGACTCGAAGCGGCAGATGGTGCT
>NW_015215489.1:0-631 GCF_001447785.1 Gekko japonicus | reverse complement strand
GTCTTAACCTCTGAGCCACCGCGGCTATAGGTCTCAGCAAATGCTCAGTCATGCAGATCCTCGGGTGTGGCCCTTGTGCAGGCACACGTAGGGGACACACGTATTCCTCTTCTACCTGAACCGGGTACGGATCTCTTTTATCCACACTGAGCCAATATGGCAAAAAAAATATGGCAAAAGGCCCAAATAGACTGATGAGGACAAGGGTTCCCAACGTGGCGCTCACCGGCACCTTTCTTGGCACCCGCCAAGTGTTTTGGGGAAGCGGATGGGGCAGCCGGGACTTCTACCCAGCAAGACTTCTGATTGGCCACTGGAGATTTGATTGGCTGGACAACAGCCAGGGTGGCCAGCTCCAGGTTAGGAGACACCTCAGGTGGACCCTGGGGAAGGCAAGGTTTGGGGAGAGGAGGGACTTCGGTGGGGTACAAGGCCATAGAGCCCACCTCCCAAAGCAGCCGTTTTCTCCAGGTGATGTGATCTCTGTCCCCTGAAGCTCAGTTATAACCCCAGGAGATCTCCAGCCCCCACCTGGAGGTTGACAACCATAGCAGCAGCAGCCACCACAACACAAGGATCTTCACGGTACGACTGAAGGCCAAGCTGCGGCAGCCATTTTGCAGCTGACTCC
>NW_015215488.1:0-638 GCF_001447785.1 Gekko japonicus | reverse complement strand
TTTTCTACAAAATGACCCCTGACTGGGGGTATGCCAAACAAAAAAAAAAAGTCTTCACCTACTGGCAAAAGACACACAGAGAGGGAAACAGACGAATCTCCCTGGGGAGGGAATTCCAAAGGTTTGATGTCACAACTGAGAAAGCCCTTTCTTGGGTCACCACCTGTCCAGCCTCAGATGGTGGGGGCAACAAAAGCAGCGCCTCTGTAGATGACCAGAGTGTATAGGTAGGTTCATATGGGAGAAGGTAATCCTTAAGGTATGTTGATCCCAGATCATATAGGGCTTTCAAAGTCAATACCACCACCTTGAACTGAACCTGGAAGCAAACTGGAAGCCAGTTTAGATGGAACAAAACTGGAGAGCTACAGTCCCTATGACCCACTCCAGTCAACACTCTGGCCACAGCATTCTGTATCAACTGTAGCTTCCAAGCTGTCTCCAAGGGCAGCCCTACATAAGTGCAATGCAGTAATCTAACCAGCGGTTACCCGGCAATCACTGGTAACATCTAAATTAGATGTTTGGAGACAAGCAGTAACCAAGAAGTTGCTTATACATAGTAGTGATCTTTTAACTCTTGACGAATGGATATCTGTATTCAGCCACCTTAGAATTTCATACCAGGTTGTAGCCAC
>NW_015215487.1:0-627 GCF_001447785.1 Gekko japonicus | reverse complement strand
TAAAACTATGATCCTAGGAGCTTTTAATTTATTATTATCACTGCTATTTTGTTATAACGCCGTTAAGGCCTACGTGGGAGCCCGTTCGTGGGGAGGGCGGAATTTAAATGTGAAAAATAAAATAAATGAATAAGGAGGAGAAGCTGAAGGTGGGGGGGAGAAAAGGTAGGTAGGAGTATGGGGGAGAAGAAGAGGGGAAAGTCTGCCGGGGAAGGGAAAAGGGAAAGATGAAGGCTGGGAGGGGGCAGATAAAGGTGGGTGGCAGAAAAGGAAGCAGGGAAAGGGGAGAGGCAATGGGAGCTGCTGGGGGAGGGGAAGAGAAAAAATGAACTGGACTGGACTGGATTCATCTTAGCGATCGGCTTAAGTGTGTATTTTGTAATGGAGCAATAGTCCCTCTTTTGTTTTAATGACTCCCGGATGCCACATTTCAGTGCATCTGGTAAACAAAATAGCAGTCCCAGTTATCAGTGGATTATCAGTGGTAAAGTAAAGGTAAGGGTTTCCTTTGCTCGAAAGCTAGTCGAATCTGACTCAAGGGGGTGGTGCTCATCTCCGTTTCCAAGCCGAAGAGCTAGCGCTGTCCGAAGCCACTTCTGTGGTCATGTGGCTGACATGACCAAACGC
>NW_015215486.1:0-638 GCF_001447785.1 Gekko japonicus | reverse complement strand
ATGGCGGCGGCGGCGGAGGAGGCGGAGTCGCGCTTCCTGCCCTTCCTGCAGCCCATCCGCGACCTCACCAAGAACTGGGAGGTGGACGTGGCCGCCCAGCTGGGCGAGTACCTGGAGGAGGTGAGCCGGGGAGGGCGCGGCCGCTCACCTCCCGCCGGGACCGGGAGGTCTCCCGGAACCAGGACGGGTCTCCAGGGGCAGAGACGGAAGCGGCGTCACGGGCCTGGGACGTCTCCCCCTTCCCCAAATCCCACCCCCCCAATAATCCCCAGGTATTTCTCCACTCAGGAGTTGGCAACCCGGAGTCAGGGCTGGTCTCCAAGTGACCGAGATCCGGCTCCCCCGTTAGGGTTGCCAGTCTCCAGGTGGGGCCTGGGGATCTCCCGCTTTCACGACTGATCTCCAGCTGACAGAGATCAGCTCCCCTGGAGAAAATGGGTGCTTTGAAGGGTGGACTCTGTGGCATCGTACCCCCTCCCCAAGCCCCGCCCTCTCCCGGCGCCACCCCCAAAGTCTCCAGGTATTCCCCAAATCAGGACTGGCAACTCTGGTCCCCCTGGAGGAGACGGCTGCTCTGGAGGGACGGGCATTATGTGCATCGACGCCAATGCTTGTGGGGTCTGGGGAGCAAAAATTCT
>NW_015215485.1:0-757 GCF_001447785.1 Gekko japonicus | reverse complement strand
GTGTGTGTAGGGACAGAGGAATTGCGTTTAGATCCTGCTTATTTTCTGCCCGGTTGCATTGAAGTGCCTGTGTTATTTTCTGTGTCTAGCCTTCTATATAGTTTAAACCTTCTTTTTGAGTTATAAGACCTGGTGGTGCCTTGACCACATAGTCATCCCCGCTCAGAACGTTACCAGAGGAAAAGGGAGGCCAGGGAACCCAAAAGGGCCCAAATCGGAGGGGTTGTCAACTCTCCTTGCCAACTCTCCAGGGGGCACCTCACAGATTGAGGTACCCACTTTCCTGGGTTGGGGAATCAGCCAGACTGGGTCTCACTGTCCTTCTAGGAAGGTGGTGTGAATCCAGTGAGTGGTGGCAGCAAATGAGGAAGGGGAATATCCCCACCAGGCAGGGTGGGCAGGCGAACACAGGGGCTTGCGTGCCAGCAAACGGCTATTCAGTCTCTCAGGGCTGAGGGTGGGTCCCCATTTCGCCCCAGTAGGACTTGATGTTTCGCCAGCAGCTGCGACTGGCATCCTCAGAGGTATAACACAGAAAGAGGGAGGACTCTCTGTGTCAAGCCGCAAGATCCATTGCCAGCAACTGACCTTAACCCACCCACAGCTCTCGAGTAGGCGACGAAGTACAGCTGCAGGAAAGTAGCCCACCAGGCTCCCTCCCCCATTAATTGAAGGGAACGGCTCCAGCATGACCTAAGGACATGCAGACAGAGTGCTAACCTCTCACCTCCGCTTCATGATAGCAGTTCTGAGTAAG
>NW_015215484.1:0-637 GCF_001447785.1 Gekko japonicus | reverse complement strand
TGTGGAACCTGCTCTGAGGCAGCAGCAGCTTGTGTTTTTTCCCCTCCTGGTACATCTAAACATCTGGCTTCCTCCCTTTGCCTGTCATCTCACTGCCAAATAACACTGGGCAGGGGAGCTCAGACTGTGAAACAGTGCCTCCCCCCCCCCAAACCTCCTCCACCAAGCTGCCATACAGAAGCCTCCTCACTGCCTCTCTCGCCGTGGTCAGTGTCTCCTCCTGGGCATCTTTTAAAACTTTTAACTGCATGCACACACACAAGCCACCTCTCAACAGACGTTTAAAGCATTCCCTGCCAATGATTTTTTCGCCAACCATCCCAGATTAGCATTAAACACCTAATGCTAGATTAAACCCTCTAAAAAACCCAAAATCGCACAGATGGAAAACCTAACCAATGGTGGAGCTTGTACACTGATTTTTTTTTGGGGGGGGGGCACCACTAATGGGAACCCCTCTGTAAACTCAGCTCAAAGAATTTCCTATTTCAAAAGACACACCCAGTGTGAAACTGACCAATCAGGAGAGACCAACCCCACAACACTATCTGGGTTTTCTCATTGCTTTGCAGAACATATACTCCTCGGTTCCCAATGGAAAACTGGAAGGGGAAAGAAGGTTCAGACTGCAGGCACA
>NW_015215483.1:0-637 GCF_001447785.1 Gekko japonicus | reverse complement strand
TGTCTTCTGTAGTGTTGCAAGGGAGGAGGATGGGGATAAATCCAGAATTAGTTGGCTCTGCCTACTGTTGATTCTGACTCCTCTTGTCCTGCCTTTTGCCCTAGTAGGTACCAGCCACCGCTGTGAGAAACTAAAATAATTAAAATCTCTTTTTTTTCCAGGTGAACATTGATGCCGTCTTTGCAATCCTGGGCCTGTTACATTGTCAGACCCGTTCCTATGTATTTGGAGTCAATGGGGAAAAGGCACCAGGGGAATCAGTGATACATTTCACTTCTAGCAGCCTCTGCTGAAATCTCTTTTCAATAAATTAACCTCTTTCTGCATTCCTGGGTCTCTGATTCTTGCTTGCGGTTACTCGGCAGAAGCAATGGTGCTTTGCTGGCATAACATCTTTCCTCCATCCCTGCTCCCTTCCTCTGTAACTGGTTGTCAGCCAGTGGCTGGCAATTCTAATTTCAGAAGGCATGTAGAGAATGAGCGACTGAGCAGGAATTACTGTAGAATATGGATTAGAATCATAGAATCATACAGTTGGAAGGGACCTCCAGGGTCATCTAGTCCAACCCCTGCACAATGCGGGAAATTCACGGATACCTTCCCCTCCGCACCCCCAGTGACCCCAGTTCCATGCCCA
>NW_015215482.1:0-659 GCF_001447785.1 Gekko japonicus | reverse complement strand
TTTCCGGAAATTTTACATCTCTAGGTAGGCAGTGGCAAAGCACCTCTTGCCCTACAGGGTCACCAAAAAGTCAGCTGCAACTCGATGACACTTTATACCACCACGTGAGCAGGAAGGAAAACGTGGGGGTGTTACAATCCTTCACTGTTTCATTTCCTTCCCCTTTCTGGAGCAACTTCATGTCAGAAAGAACTCCATGACATGGAGAGCAGAGCCCCTTGGCTATGATCCAAGATGACACAGGAGAGGAAGCCTAGGAAGTCTTAGAATTCTGTCAGTAGAATCAACGCAGCTATAGAGTGATTTGGATGTCCCGAAAGAACCGGCAGTTTTTTGGGTCTTCGGCACCTGGCTGCTCTTCTGACCCTGCCTGCTGAAACTCCTGAGAAATGATTCGTGCGAAGGATAGTGCTGAGCAATGCTCCCTCTAAGCCGTGGAGTCTAAGTTGTGAGCAAAAATTCTGCTTCGTGAGCTACTGACATTAAAGTTGTGAGTGAGCGATTCGACTACTGCGTAAATTAGTTTGCTCTGGAGCCATCTCTTCCTGAGCTAAGACGAAAATGTGTGAGCTGGGGGCTAAAAAACTGTGAGCTAGCTCACACGGACTCAGAGGGAACACTGGCGCTGAGTAGATTCGACACGAGAGACTATAGAAGTG
>NW_015215481.1:0-632 GCF_001447785.1 Gekko japonicus | reverse complement strand
ATACTTAACAGATTAAACAATTGTATCTAGCCATCTATAAAACAGTTCCCATCTATTACAAAATATTTTTGTAAAAGATACAAATAAAAGATTTCTTAATGTAAAAATTGTGATGATGTCACTTGGGGTATAAAACCTATTGCCCTTCCTGGTTGGGGCAGAATACAGCTTGGTGTTACTGGTTGCTAAGGTATCCAGTCCTGTATCTCCTGTTATTGCAGTAAACAGGTATTTATCCACTCCCTGGACTCCAACCGTGCATTCTTTATTCGGCCCTGGGAGCTCACGGGGCACAAATTTGTGCATCAGGAGCCACAACAGAGAGTGCATATGTGTGGGCAGTTGTTGACTTTGCCTATTTGCAGGTTGGCACCTGCAGAAGACCCTGCTCAGATGAGCAGAGCTGTCATGGTGGGACACAGGGGGAGAGGTGGTCTTGCAGACCTGAGGGACCAAGGCCATGAAGAGCTTTGTATGTGATATCCAATAGCTTGAATTTAACCCTTTAACTGATGGGCAGATGAATGGGTGAAGATATCTGGTGCTGCCAGTGGGAACAGTGTGGTTGCTTGAAGGGTACTCATTGAAGGTTCTCTGGAAGAATCTGTGTTGGTGACAATTTCCTCTTACTG
>NW_015215480.1:0-643 GCF_001447785.1 Gekko japonicus | reverse complement strand
CACAATCACCTTGGGAGGTAGGTTAGGATGAGAGTGTGTGTTTGGGGCAGGACCACCCAGCGAGATTCCATGGCATCTCTCACCACGGGGGACTGTGTGATTTGTCCCTGCAGAATGAAAATGGCTGGTGCATTTGTTCGTTTATTTGTTTACAGGATTTATATCTCTCCCATTTATTTACTTTCTTATTTACTTCCTTTGTAGTCCCCATTTCTTTCTGAGACTTATGGCTAATTACAACTTACTGTTTGTATGCAGTAAGAGCAGTGTAACACATACAACCCAGAAAAGCAGAGGCCATTGCACTAAGAACACAATATATGTCAAACTCGGCACCTCGTTCGCCATGAGAAAAATTGTGATGCTGAAGGGGGGGGGATTTCTGTGCTTATGTGTGTGTGACTGGGGGATGCTTTGCTGCACAGATGAGAAACTGTTTTCTAAGACACCTACCTGTCTCTGGGAAGGACGAACACTGAACTTGGATGCTGTCTCTGCTTGCTCCACTAGCATAGATAACCTAACAATAGCATGAAAGCTAGGCGGGCTGAATGAATGGACTGATTGGACAGGATGGGGGGGAGCTGGTTTTGAATTCTGTATATGTTAGGGCCTTGGTGCCAAATCTTTAGTTCTGACACAA
>NW_015215479.1:0-783 GCF_001447785.1 Gekko japonicus | reverse complement strand
TTTTTTGTTCCCGTGTGCTTAATTTTACCGACACTGAACTTCGTCTGTCACATTGTCGCCCGCTCGCCCAAATTGTGGAGATCCGGAATCATTTCGTGTCATCTGCAAACTTTAATGCGGCCTTTAGTGTGGTAAGCTTGAATATGGCTGGTGCATAACCGTGTGGCTTATGGCCACATTAAAAATTATTCATTTCTACTACTGATTGTCTGATAGCTTCAAAGATAATGAAATTGGTTGTCATAATTGTTGCTAAATAGAGCCAGTGTGGTATAATGGTTCCAGTGCTGGACTAATCCTGGGGAAGGCTCCAGGGGATAAAAAAATGTACCAAATAGCAAAATAAGAAAATACTGAGGTTTGTTAAATTATCCTAAGCTTGAAATAAGCATCACCGTCTTTTTTTTTTTGGGGGGGGGGGTGCAGGTTAATCTTCATTTGATGCATGTAGTATGCTTGGCAAAGGCTGACTTAGCTTTGAAAAAAAAATTCTGGGATAAAGTAGTTCTGCTTGTGTCAGTTTCTCTCTAGGTTTTCCATAGTCAGCCTTGGTGTGAGGCAGGCATGGCATCACAAGTTAGGTCCACACAGGCGGTTTGCAGCTCCCGTCATGGTGAAGTTGGGGCAGTGGGCTAGGGAGATCAGCGGTGTTGCCTGGTGTTCAGATTTCCAAAGAAGGATTCCAGTGCTTGTCACGTTGTGGCCTTGCTGCAGCTGTGAGGATAGCATGCCTGAACGGCCTACCTTTCTTGTGTGTGCTCCAATCAACAGAGGCACTGCAAT
>NW_015215478.1:0-638 GCF_001447785.1 Gekko japonicus | reverse complement strand
GCAACATGTTCAATTGGTTCACCATATCGTGCCAGTGTGACCACAGCCTTTGTCTTAACCTGGGAGCTGCCCTCTGACCCCTCCTCTCTCTGTGCTTTATCCTCTCACTTTCTGCACATGGCCTTCCATGGAGACACAATGCAGGCCTCTCCTGTAAAGACAATGCCCTCATACTCCCACACACATGACAAGCTGGCCATTTGTGACAGGGAAAGTACTCTTTAGGCTTCCCTCTATCCTCTCAACTGCCCCCTGAATATGAACTGGATCTACTTGTAGATGTAAGTTTACCTTTTTTTCCCCCCGGTACCCTTCTTGGGAGATTTATTTACTGCACTCAGTATCACACTTCTGTGACTGGGCAAACTCTGCTATATTAACTGAATACCCCAATACTGCCTCCAAATCTGCAGGAACTTTGCAAGCGGGAGCTGGCAAGCTTAGCCCATATCCCAACTGTTGTTTCTTTCTCCTTTGTGAATTAGACACTTGAATGGTCCTAGCCAGATTGGGATCCCATAATGGAGTCTACATAGCCAATCAGATCTGGCGACATGACGATCTTTGTGGGCAAATGGAGTGAGTGGAAAGCAAAAATGTAGGCAGGTCAGTGTCAGCGAGCTGCCATTCTGTTTCCT
>NW_015215477.1:0-638 GCF_001447785.1 Gekko japonicus | reverse complement strand
GAGCATCACTGCTACACAACCACAGCTTCATGAATTGAGGCTAACCAAAGCACCTAAATAGGGATGGGCTTGCCCATCTCTTATCATCCAGCCAAGAGACTAAATTCTCCGTCACAAATCAGAGGCATGTATAGTTCCCACTATAAAGGGCAGAAAGATTACCCATGATTATAAAGTTGCGGTGTGGTACGGAATTCTTCTTTTTCTGTTTCATAACAGGGCACCCAATGAATCCAATTAGCTGTAGGTCCAGAACTGAATAAATGGAAGAGAACAAAGTTCGATTCCAGTGGCACCTTTAAGACCAACCAAGTTTCCTTCTGGATATAAGCTTTCCCGTGCGTGCACACGAACGCTTATACCCAGGATTAAACTTTGTTGGGCTTAAGGGTGCCATTGAAATCAAACTTTGTTCTATTGCTTCAGACCAACACAGCTACCCACCCGAATAAATGGAAGTACTTTTGTCACACAACGCATAGTTCACCTACAGAAGTCACCACAACAAGGTCACACCCTTAGATTGCGGGTTTGTTTTATAAGCAGGTGAGAATATAGGTCCAACAACAACTGCATACCAGAGGTAGGGTGTAGATTAGGGAAGGCTGTTGCCAGAGGTGATTTCGGGGGGGATCGCG
>NW_015215476.1:0-640 GCF_001447785.1 Gekko japonicus | reverse complement strand
GGGTAGGATTTGGGATAGCAAGCTGGGCTGAAGAGGTAAAACAGGGTTCTTAGAGGGCGTTGTTTGAGAGCGATGGGGGAGTTTCAGAGGGGATGCTCAAGAGAGCGAACTGTGGGTGCATTCTTGATTATATCAGAGAGGGTCAGAGGAGGAGCTAGGTTCAGGAGACCTCCCCTGTGATGCTGTGCTCTGTCATAGCCAAGAGGTCTGTGATTGGCTACTGTATTTCTCTGGGTGGGCCAAGGGGTTGGCGGGCAATTTGAGGTCTAGTTGCTAACTCAATCAAGACACCTGGGCTAGGTGCATTAGTATGCAGATGGATGACTCATGTCCATGCGGCCAGGTTGAATAGGGTCTTTGTGAGGATGTGCAGCTTCGTTGGTGTGAGGGGGAGGGGGGGCCTGGAGATACGTGACCATGCGGCTGGTTTGAAATGGCGTCTGGTGCTTTCTGTGACCATGTGCTTGGTACGAAATGGCATCTGCTGGACACGGGAACACCTCAGGAGTATCATCCATTGCAAGAAAACAGTCTTTGGTATGTATCCTTATTGGGTGCTCACAGCATGTCAGTTTCAGGCACAGTCCGTCTTTGGCACACTTCATCAGGTACAGTAAGAGATGCCAATGTTGGATCAGGC
>NW_015215475.1:0-638 GCF_001447785.1 Gekko japonicus | reverse complement strand
GGTTGGTATTCATAATATTCGATAATATCTACAATAGTTCTTATATTTCTCTTAATTTGTCTTTTTGGGAGAAAGCCTGCTTGATCCTGATGGATTACTTGAGACATGACTTTTTTAAATCTACTCGCTATTATTGTAGCATAGATCTTGTAATCTACATTCAGTAGTGAGATTGGTCTGTAATTTTTTATCTCAAGACTTTCTGTGTTTGGCTTAATCCAGGTTTAGAAGGCTGGTGATTAACCTTTGTGCCTGCATTTGTAGGTCGTGCAAAACAGGAAATCTTTTCTAACTAGCATTTTCCCACATGAGGGGAGGAAGAAGGCATGTATGTGAGCATGTTCCAGTTTAACGTCAGCTATGTTCTGGTGTCTGAGCTGCCTCTGTCCTTCATACCAGGAATATGGATCATCTAATAAAAATGGATTGTAATATATTCTGAATAGACAAAAGGAAGTGGTTCTTTACACAAGATTTAATTAGTTTATGGTGTTAGGGACTACAAGATGTATCAGTGCTGACCACTATCTAAGGGCACAGCTAGGCATTGTGGCATACGGGGGACAAACTGGGAATGCCTCTGTCAGCTAGCTGCCAAAGAGTTCTTTTTAACATTTGTGCGTTCTCTCCAGTGCTAG
>NW_015215474.1:0-619 GCF_001447785.1 Gekko japonicus | reverse complement strand
GGGA
This sequence comes from Gekko japonicus, assembly GCF_001447785.1. Classification (NCBI taxonomy): domain Eukaryota; kingdom Metazoa; phylum Chordata; class Lepidosauria; order Squamata; family Gekkonidae; genus Gekko; species Gekko japonicus. The sequence continues at coordinate 615 of NW_015215474.1, read as the reverse complement.
GACCTGGCGGAGCCTACCCAGCAACCGGGGGGCTCAAAAAAGAGTGTTGGGGAATCGGGTGACTCAGAGCGTGCCTTGCGCCGCCCATCGCTGTGCCGTACCTGGAAGCAAGCCAGACCATAGAGTTTTGAGAGACTGCTAGACTGTCACCTCTATGTGAAGATGTAATTTCCAAGTCCACTGGAAGTGACATCAGTGACATCACTGGAAGTGACATCAGCAGCAACATCAGAATATTACCAGTAGTCCCGGAAGTCTCCTACCTAGGGTTGCCAGGACATGCCTGGAGATTTTGGGGTTGGAGCCTGGGGAGGACAGGGTTTGAGGAGGGGAGGGAACCTCAGCAGGATACAATGCCATCGAGTTCACCTCCCAAAGCAGCCATTTTCTCCAGGGAAATGGATCTCTGTAGTCTGGAGATGTTGTGATGGTGGGAGATCTCCAGGCCCCACCTGGAGGTTGGCAACTGTAGAAAAATCAGGCTGGTTCCTGACTTATTCAAATCCAAGTCGTTTTGTTCTTGATTTTTCAAAAGCTATAACTTTCTGTAGTCAAAAGGCACTTTTTTTCAGTATGAGGGCTTATAGAAAGGAAGGCCGAAGAGACGGAATTTGT
>NW_015215473.1:0-650 GCF_001447785.1 Gekko japonicus | reverse complement strand
TCATTTAGTGTCTGGCAATAAAGAACAACGTATTTCTTCATAGGAAAAAATACAAAGGTCGGGAAAAAATTCACATAGCAGTCTGTTCCAGTCTCTCTCAATCTATGGCCCCGTTCACACGGAGGATTTGCTGCGCTAAAGGCATGAATGTCAGGCGGATTTTCGGGGCGCGATCACACCGCAACATCTGGGAAGCGTAGTGCACCCATGGCCAACCCCTGGCGTCCCCCCGAAGATGTGCCGTAAAAAAGTACCACAGAAAGTGCACTAGTATATGGAAAATGCAGGGAAGGGGCAGGCATCTGATCACGGGAGCGCTAGTATCCCATGGCATCCGGCGCCCATCCAGGTCCCGTCACAAACCGGATGTTTTCCGTAAGCGCATGCGCAAAAACACATAACTGAAAGCAGTGCTGCTCCGCGGAACTGCAAATGCGCACAAATGCGAAATGCTTGCTGCACCGTTTCTTTGCCACGCTCCAGCATCGCCGTGTGATTGCCAGCTAACAGCCTAAGCATGGAGACTCGGGGGGCTGCGCTTTATTTTGCTCCGGGGCGAACAGCCACATCTCCCACCCGCGTTATCTGGCCAGTGTGACCAGAGCCTGTGTTCCTCTAACGGTCTTGTATCCTTATCCAAATTCACAAAA
>NW_015215472.1:0-645 GCF_001447785.1 Gekko japonicus | reverse complement strand
TTTATGTGCAATAATGCGTTCAAAGTCCGTAGGCTTCTCAGTTGAGTTTCTATTCAGAATTCTTTCTCTTAGTAGATGTTGGACCTGTAGATATAGGAACCAGGGAACTTTTCCATTAATTTTCTTCTCTATTTGTGCTTTTGTGAGTGGTAGTCCTTTTTCCATAAGGTCGATCAGGCGAGTAAGTCCAGCTTGTCTCCATTTTTGAAATGCCTTTGTGTCCAGGCCTGGGATGAACCAGGGTTGATTTAAAAACGAGGAATAAAGAGAGTTGTTTGAGAGTAAGAGGTGTCGTCGTCTGTCCCAGACCTCTAAACTTGCTACGAAGAAGGAGAGTAATACAGTGTTTTCGTGTCTGTCTTTGGGTGCCTACCAAATAATGTCTGCCAAGGGTATCTCGTCACAAATGCTTTCTTCGATTTGCTGCCAACGTGGTGTCGTTTCTGCTGTAAGGATACATGCGATTGAAGCTAGTTGCGTGGCTTCGTAGTATAGGGTTAAATCTGGAAAGTCCATACCTCCGTCTTTAGATGATCTCTTTAAAGTTGTATAGCTGATTCGAGGTTTTTTGTAGTCCCCGAAAAATTGTAGAAAAGCCGTATGCCAGTTAGAAAGTTCTTTCTTTGTGATTTGGATGGGTAGAGT
>NW_015215471.1:0-642 GCF_001447785.1 Gekko japonicus | reverse complement strand
TCCATTGATAGGAAGGTTATGTAGTTCTTTACTTAAAGTTTCATAGTTAGAATAAGATAAACCATTCTGGTCAGTGCAGCCCGTGAGGCTGCCATCATTAATGAACCCATCTGTTTCAGAGTAGCCTCGGCTGATTCTCTTAATTTACTGTTGAAATTTAATAGGCTAAAAAATTCCCTTCCCTTAAATTATATCTTTCTTTTTTAAAGGATATGATATGTCTACCTTTATCCGTCGCTACAGCAGATACTTGAATGAAAAGGCATTTTCCTACAGACAAATGGCATTTGATTTTGCAAGAGTGAAGAAAGGGTAAGCTTTCCTCGTCTCATACAAAGATTGCCTTTTTCCAGTACAATAACTAGAATGCTGTGGTAATTGTTACTGACAGCAGCCTTTATGCTCGTGATTTAAAATAGAGTGCTGAGTTATTGTGCCCCGCTTTGTTGCTTGTTTTTCCAGGAAGTTAAGGTTTCTTAGTATGGCAATGTCATTTGTAGTAGATGTCAGCAGAGAAAAGGAAGATGTGGGATTTTGAATGGCAGCCATAGGTCTTCTATGCTGTATAATTCCACCAGGATCCTCAATTCTGTATACGTTTTAGCTTATTGCAAAGTGGTAATTTCTTATGCTTAACTGTTC
>NW_015215470.1:0-671 GCF_001447785.1 Gekko japonicus | reverse complement strand
GGTCTTAAAGGTGCCATTGGACTATAACTGGGAGAATATGATATTGAACATGAAAGCTGTTCCTGTGTTCTGACCCAAAACTGGAAAGTGTATCTCCTGTTTTATTCTAGTGGCTAGCATAGAGGTGTTGAACTCCTTTGTTACGAGGGCCAGATCTGACATAAATGTCACTTTGTCGGGCCAGGCCACACACGCCATAAAATGTAATGCTAGGAACCAGAAATATATACCAGAAATATAAACTGTATAAAGGACAGCAGTTGGTAAGTTCAGAGTTGTATCCTCACTGCAAGGCTCCATGGGCTGGGAAGGAGGTGCAAAGGAAAACCCATATGGGCAGACTGGACAGCCAGTGGTGCCACACTGGGCAGACATTCCCACAATGCTTGACTACTGCAGATGAGGCTGTTCCACCACGCAGAAGCCACAATCGGAGTGGCTACGCCCACTCCCCCCTGAACAGTCTCCTGTTCCCTCCCTTGTACTATTAGCTCGCGGGCCACATAGGAGCCCTGGATAGGCTGGTTCTGGCCCCGGGCCTTATGTTTGACACCCCTAGGCTAGCACGTATTCTGGGAGAAATCATGACCTGCTCGATTAAAACATTAAACCCCAGTAATCTCTTTTCCTTCCCATCCTTGCCTAACTTAAAGGTAAAGGTTCCCTTGCTC
>NW_015215469.1:0-653 GCF_001447785.1 Gekko japonicus | reverse complement strand
CAGCTATTCACTGACATGACAAAATGACAATTTGCTGATGTAGAGGTTATTTGGCTCAGCTCTTGACTGACAGCGCAAACAACGATCCTACAGGGAAATAACTAACAAACATCCCCAGCTCAACATAATACCAAAACAGAAGTTCTCGCGTTATTAAAAAGGGGGGAAAGGTTATGAAAATATAAGCCCTTTCCCAAACATAGGGGTGAGTCCCACAGAGCCTATACCATGCACGGAAGGGTTCCACGAAGCATGCTGTCACTTTCTCATCTCCATCTTCTCACTGCAACACAAACTGCCCCCAAGGAACAGTATTTGGGGGGGGGGCATTTTGGCCTGTAAAGGGAGCGATAGGAAAGAAAGGCTGCAGTCACAGGAGCAGTTTGCTGCGGCAATATATCAGCTCTAAATTGAGTTTGGGATGCTTTGCGTTGATCACGCAGCGGCTGCTAAGCAGGCATTATAGTGCCATGGGGCCATGGTCCGTCATTCATGTTGGTGGAATTCACTTTCCCACACTACCTCACCCAAACACTGGGCTTTGCATGCAAGCATGTGCTTTTACACAAAAGCACCACAGGCAGCCGATGGGGATGCTGAAGCACACTTCAGAGTGTGGTTGGGAAAACAAAAACAAAGGGACATGCTGAGGT
>NW_015215468.1:0-664 GCF_001447785.1 Gekko japonicus | reverse complement strand
CTTTCCAAAGCAGCCATTGGAACTGATCTTGGTTGCTTGGAAATCAGTTGTAATAGCTGGAGATTTCCAGATGCTCCTTGGAGGTTGGCACCCCTATCTGTGAAACAGGATGCTGGACTAGCTGGACCAACATGTTGATCCAGCACAGGTGTCCTTTACATTCTTAACTGAGGGACAGCCAGACTGATTGCTGGAGGCCAGTGTTCCCTCTAAGCTGAGTTGGTGTGAACCAGCTCACAGTTTTTTAGCCTCCAGCTCACCCATTTTTCTTTTAGCTCGGGAAGGAGGGCTCCAGAGCAAGCTGATTTCTGCAGGAGCCAAATGGCTTGCTCACAACTTTAATGCCAGGAGCTCACAAAGCAGAATTTTCACGCACAGGACTCCGCAGCTTAGAGGGAGCATTGCTGGAGGCTGCATTAGCTTAAAGAACCTATTAAAATGTTCAGTTCAATACTGGGGTCAAAACTCAGCGTTTTGCTTGTACAAAAGCAAGATTTTTTGTTCTCCACTTTAAAGAACTGCAAGCCACATTTTGGGATGAACCTTCCCAAATGAGAAGTCCCCAATTTTGCCGGTGGGATCCTGTTTACGAGACCTGAACGTTGGAACTGGTTCCTGCCCTATATCTACAAATGGCCACATCCAGATTTTCGACTCTGGGCTC
>NW_015215467.1:0-644 GCF_001447785.1 Gekko japonicus | reverse complement strand
GCTGTTATGCCAATAAAAGTTTGTTATGTTTGTGATTCTGAGTAGGCCCTAGTTAGGATTGTTCCCTGAAGAGGTCTTGAGATCTTAATTTGAGTTCTGGCCATCCCTTTGCATGACAGCTCTGGTTTGATCTGGAGGATCAAATTTGGTTTTTTGGATTCACTGTATGTGGGGCGAAATCGCTCCCATCCTTTCCCACAACCATGGGCGATTCTGCATCTAGCATTTACTCCACGTTTTCTCAACTGGGAGGGGAAAGTGCAGCTCAAAACCACATCCAGATACCTCAGGGCAACCTTGTACTGACTGCAAAGTTACCCCTGAATGGCCATAAATCTATGCAGAAGGTACCATAAAACTCAATGATCAAAGCAAGTGAGATGCGGAGGGGAATTTCTGTTCCATTGTAGGTTTGGTAAAACAACCGAGGGAAAAGCCAGTGCAGAATCGCCCCATATTAATAAAATGTGATAGTAGTGCTGCCATTAAAATGGATGCCTAGGTGAACTGAAGCAAAATGACATGGTGTATAAGAAATACATGGCAAATGGTATATGATATATAAAAAAATCCATAGCAGGCACTAAAATAGAGGAAGCTTCCCAAAGAAAAGAGCCAGGACAAAAATAAATGAAAAATATGGA
>NW_015215466.1:0-651 GCF_001447785.1 Gekko japonicus | reverse complement strand
GAAGTCCCTTCCAACTCTATGATTCTAACTTGGGAGAAGCATACTGTTAAACCTGATTTAGACAAACAAGACTTGGACACATGTATACCATTCCATCCTCCCTTTATGCTCTCTGATTCCTTGGCTGTGGTCAGACGACAAGCAGGGCATGCTCTGATTGTGCCGCAACTTGACTCCAGTGTTTCTTGTGCCAGGGAATGTCGATCATACATCTCCCAGTAACTGACTGAGATGTGCGAGCAACCCATTGCTGGCCGTCCAGACTCCGCTGCCTTTGTTCCAGAAGGGAGTCTCATGTCTGCATGTGCAGAAGCATCATCTTCTGGTTGACAGGGACTAGAGCACAGATATGCACACCTTGCTTACTTTGGGAGGGAAATGGCTGCCATGAACTGGAAGCTCCAGGCTTCTCCAAATGGCTTGGCCGTGCAAGGCAATGATCACACGCCCAGGACTGCGGAGTGCTCCTGTCAGCATCGGACTTTCCCCTGTGTCTATTTAATCTGTATGGGAGAGGGCTTAGAATGGGAGCCTGATGACTGGGGAACGGCAGCCAGATGTTGCAGTCTGGTCGGCCCTTTTTAATCTGCAAGGGAACCACGTGGGATGCAGATGAAACTGACCATATGACCACAGCCCTTCTGTCTCTTC
>NW_015215465.1:0-770 GCF_001447785.1 Gekko japonicus | reverse complement strand
TCTGCTTCCTGTGCCACGCTCAGCTACTCGCAAATTCTCCCCGCAAATTCTCCCCTCTGCTTTGAAATTAGGAAGCTTACAGATCTTCTCCTTGATTTCTTTTTCTCCAGCCTTACCACAGTTTTATTGTCGAATACCCTGTTTCTCCCCGATGTGCCCCGTAGAGCTTTGCGCTCTGCTGAGCAGCATCTGGTGATAGTTCCTGGCCTGAAAGACATCCACTTAGCCTCGGGCCAGGCCTCCCACTTGAGATCGGGGCCCTGCGGGATTTAATGCAATTCCACAGAGCCTGTTCCGTGAGGCGGCGGGCATCTAAATGCTCTGGCCTCCTCTGCCTATGCTGCCTGGGTGAGCTGCCCTTTAGAGATCGCCATTGCATCCGTTGAGTGGGTCTTTATCTTTGTCAGCCTATGCCCAGCACCGGAGGCCCCTGTGAATACTGGAAATCAAATTTGCTGTTTTTAGGAATTTTAACGTATGAATTTGTATTTGTGCCTGGATTTATTGCTATTTTTGTATTTTAACTGTTGTGACCCGCCCTGAGCCTGCTTGTAGAAAGGGCGGGATATAAAGCCAAATAAATAAATAAATGATAGACTTGTCCCAGCCCTGGGTCATTCACAAGCCAGAAGGGTTCCTGTGATCAGTTATTATCTCTTCCACTCTACCCCAGTATGCTTCCCGTGCCTAGAAATATACAAGAGAGCTCACCTAAGGACAAGATAATCCTTCTACAGGTCTTTGGGGCTGGAAAGGAGCCAGTTTGGTGT
>NW_015215464.1:0-653 GCF_001447785.1 Gekko japonicus | reverse complement strand
TGCATACATTTTTTGAATAAATTTGTTCATCATACATAAAAATCTTATCTATTTCTAAAAAGTTATCATAGAAGCCTATCAGCTTATCTTTACTATATCTAGACTCAATTTGAATCTTTTGCCATCAACTTAACTCTTGTATTGGTTTTAGTTCATTTCTAACATCTAACAAGTCTTGATATCTTGTAGCTATTTCTTCTTGATATACATTGGGATTAGTAAAGGCTTCTAGTGGAGCCACCCATCTTGGAGTCTTAATATAAAAAGCATTTTTGGTTTGCTCCCACACTTTCAGTTAAGAGGTTCTGATCCTGTGTTGTTTAAAATACTTGTGAGAATCTGCTTTCCCATACCAAGTAAAGGTGTGCCATCCCAGCAAAAGGCCTTCTAGTTTCAAAACCCTAAAATTATCCAGGGTTTTCCAGTCTTTGATCCAAGTCAATGCTGTAGCTCTATAGTAAAGTGACCAATCTGTAAATGCAAAACCAGCTCTATCTTTAGCATCTTGAAGTGCTTTAAGCTTTATTCATGTTTTTTTTCCCTTGCCAAATAAAATGAGTCATCATTTTATTAAGTTCTTTAAAATACTTTTGATTTTGAAGAATCGGTATTGTTTGGAATAGGAAAATCAATCTTGGTAATATATTCATTTT
>NW_015215463.1:0-733 GCF_001447785.1 Gekko japonicus | reverse complement strand
GGAGATGCCCCTGAGGCTGTTCTAAAGCAACTCCTACTCCAGTGAAGAAGAAAAAAGCCAGGACTGACTCTTTGATTCGGGAAAGAAGCAACCTGGTGCCAGAAAACACATTGGCATCAGTGTTCCCTCTAAGCTGAGTTAGTGTGAGCTAGCTCAGTTTTTTAGCCTCCAGCTCACACATTTTTGTCTTCGCTCGGGAAGGAGGGCTCCAGAGCAAACTAAATGACGCAGGAGCCAAACCGCTCGCTCACAATTTTAATGCCAGGAGCTCACAAAGAAGAATTTTTGCTCACAAGACTCCACAGCTTAGAGGGAACATTGATTGGCATGCGCCATGGAACCTATGGGCACAACGTTTATATCCTGCCTTTGTGCCCAATCAAGGCGGTTCTCTCTCTCTTTCTCTTTCTGGTGGTGGTGAAGAGAAGAAGAAAAGGGGATCGGATTTATACCCCACCCTTCACTCGGAGTCTCAGAGCGGTTTGCAATCTCCTTTCCCTTCCCAACAGAAACGAAAGAGTAGAAACAGGATAGAGTACTAACTTACGAGCTAAGGATGGAAGCAGATGGTGAGAGGGGCCATCCGCCTCATGGTGCCAAGAGAGGACTGCATGTCATCCCTCTTGGTGTGCGCAGGGAGAAGAGGGAGCTTCGTCTGAGAGAGTGAACTGGACGGAATGAGATTGTCCCAGAGAACACCATCGACATTTCAAAGGGGACAGTGGCAGAAGAG
>NW_015215462.1:0-643 GCF_001447785.1 Gekko japonicus | reverse complement strand
AGTGGCTCGGAAGCCACATGTGGTTTTTTACATGCCACCTGTGGCACTTCTGAGCACCATTACCCAATGTGGTCCCTGCCACATGTTTCAGGAAAGTGGGCAAGACCCTTTCCTGATGGCTTTTGAGGTGCAGGCCTCATGCCAGGGATGGAAGTAAATTTTTTCTGTTGGCTGATGGCAGTTGCAAATGCAGCTCTCTGTGAGCCATGCAGTGAATATCACTGCACATGAAAGCTTATACTCAAAATTAAACTGTGTTAGTCTTTTTTTTAATGCCCCCCGTAGGGGATTTTTTATTGCATTTTCTATAAACTACGAAATTAGGGAGGGGATCTACAAACTATAGGAGAAAGTAAAGAAAACCCACTAAAAACCCAAGAGATGGTGGTCATACATACTACTTAACAAGTTAGCTTTTAATTCAACATTCGATTCCAATTCATTGAATGTGGTCATCTGATAATCTATTAATACTTAAGTAAAAATTTAAACACCACCGTATCTGACTTCTTAAAGAGTAATAAAAGAATTACTTATAACAAAATGTTGTAAGAGATTTCAGAGTGCAATATCATCTCATTTTTTATACTTTCTCTTTCTCAAGTGGTAGCTTCGTCTTTGGGGCTGCCACCCCCAGTTTAGA
>NW_015215461.1:0-663 GCF_001447785.1 Gekko japonicus | reverse complement strand
CCCCATGGCATTTGCCCGCCAGAAACAACGGTCGACTACCCCCCCACTAAGCACGTACCCCTTTACAGAAACAAGGCAAAACAACAGGTCTCTGCGACACATCGAAGTCTTTAGGAAAATGAAAGCATTTGGTTTCACACCCCTCTCTCCCCCTCCTTCCTCTATGGCAGGCGAACTATAAAATGTATACTGAGCCTGACATCAGACAGGGCAGGGATGTAATTCGGCTGAGAGTCCCACCAGGCTGGGCCCAGGGCAGAAAAGGCCCTGGCCCTGGTCAAGACCAGCCGGATATCTTTGGGGCCGGGGACCACGAGAAGATTCTTGTCTGCTGATCTTAATGCCCTCCAGGGGACATATCGGGAGAGGCGGTCCTGAAGGTAGGTAGTCTTTAAGGCGCTCCCCAAGATTAGGTAGTCATAACAAAGCGCCCGAACCTCCACTGTCCCCTCAGTTCCCCCCCATCCCATCGAATATTGCCGTTATTAAGTAAACCCTCCCCCAAAATTTCTGAGATTGTTTACGGATGTAACATTTGAGACCGCACTTCTACCAGAGCGAATCGTCCTTCAGATCTCACGTCTTAGCTGTGGAGAATGCAAAGCAGTAATGACAAGAGGGCCTCTAGGCAAGCGTAAAGTGGCTTTCGTTCACCTCTGAGGA
>NW_015215460.1:0-777 GCF_001447785.1 Gekko japonicus | reverse complement strand
CAAGCCCCAAATCTCCAGAAATTTCCCAAGGTGGAGTTGACCATTCTACAACCGCCTTCAGCATTCTCTGGCTGCAGGGAGATGAATGTATTCAGCCTTATTTTGGAGTCTTTCCCCCCCAATTACAAACTGATCCAGTTCTGTGTTATTTGGGAACAAGATTAAGAAGAAGAGACTGGATTTATACCCTGCCCTTCACTCAGAGTCTCAGAGTGCCTGACAATCTCCTTCCTTTCTTGTCACCACAACAGACACCCTGTGAGGTAGGTGGGGCTGAGAGAGCTCTGAGAGAACAGCTCTGAGAGAACTGTACCTGGCCCAAGGTTGCCCAGCTGGCTGCATGTGGAGGGAGTGGGGAATCAAACCCGGTTCTCCCAGATTAGTCCACACACTTAACCACTACACCAAACTGGCTCTCCCTCACCTTGCTGATGGGATAAGAAAGATGGGAATGAGAACACTCAAAGAAGAGGTGACCAAGGACACCATGGGCCTCCTGGAACAGTGTAGGAATCATGTGGTTTCCCCCCAATCCCAGAATCCATTCCCCTTACCTGCAGCTGGCTTCAAAGTGCCTTTCTGAATAGAGTCAAACGGCATCTTAGATCCATCTGAAGGAAACCTGAGTGAAAAGAGAGGGTGATTGGCGAAGAGGCAGCATGGATATATCACTAGGCAAGGTTGTGCTTTGCTGTGCCATCCGAGACACAGGAGTTATACCTGTCAAGGCTGAAAGAACGTGACCCTTGGAGGAGGAGGAGGAAGAGGAGGAGACTG
>NW_015215459.1:0-662 GCF_001447785.1 Gekko japonicus | reverse complement strand
TTTTGAACTTGCGGGCACCTTTGGAGTTCTGACACAAGGCGGTGGGCCCAATCACAAAATGGCTGCCACAGGAGGCAGAGCCAACCACAAAATGTTATGTTACTCTAATGTTATGTTACTCTAAGCGAGGTTATGTTACTCTAAGGGTGCGGTCAGATGGCGTGCTGAGAGTGGTATAAACTGGTCCAGTTCTGACATGATTATCTTTGATCTGGATAATCGCGATCACACTTACCTCCCTTATCCCGCTTTACCGCGCAGTCACATCGCTCCCCGGCATCTACACTACCGACGTGCGGAAGCGTGTGTCAGCAGTTTTTAAAAAAAATTTCGCCATTTGCACAAGCGCATAGGCAATCATCCGCAGAATGGGGAAACGCTATCGCGCATGTGCAAAGCCAATAGGGTCGAATCACAGCTTTAGAATGATACTTCCACAGAGCACTGGGATTTCACTCACATAACTGTATCAATCCGCCTGAGCTGTCCACTCCTCTATAAAAACCTTTTTCCCGCTCATATCTGACACTTGCACTGAGGGAGCAATATGAATCGTCAGGAGCACTGTCTGGTGGCGCTTCTGACTGCTTAGATGCTTCTCACAGTGGCCTGTCACGTGTACCACAGGCTGAGAGCCATGAGAGTGAGGAGGCTGATATATG
>NW_015215458.1:0-644 GCF_001447785.1 Gekko japonicus | reverse complement strand
CCCACAAATCGAGACGAAAAAGCCGGGGCAGCTGGAGAGCGATTCTCCGCCGTGTCCGCAATGCCGTGCTGCAACTGGAAGCTCCAAGAACAGGGTGAAATTTGACCAAAATGCCACCTGGATCCAACCCAGTGTTTTCAAAGAAATATTTCAAGTTTTCTACTCTCCCCTACCCACCTGCCCCCGCCCCCGCATCACATATTTTGGTCTGAAACACAAAACCAGTGAATATTCCACATATCCCTAACAAAACCCACAACTTTATGCTAGAATGTTAATCTTCTTGGTCTATTCTCTCTTTTATGCTAGTAATTTTTAAGTAGGGTTGCCAACTATGGGTTGGGAAATTCCTGGAAATTTGGAGTTGGAGCCTTGGGAGGGTGGGGTTTGGGAAGAGAGGGACCTCATGGAGTATAATGCCATAGAATCCACTCTCAAATGCAGCCATTTTATCCAGAGGGACAGATCTCTGTAGTCTAGAGATTAGTTGTAATTCCAGGTCATCTCCAGGTGCCATCTGGAACTTGGCAACCCTACATTTAGGTTTGTTCTTGCATTGATTCGATACTACTGCCTGTTGCTTTGAAATACTGACCACTGGGGAGACGGGGCAATAGTGCAGCAACGTGGTTGAGTTTTCTCAG
>NW_015215457.1:0-656 GCF_001447785.1 Gekko japonicus | reverse complement strand
GGGGGGGGGATGCGGGTCAAAATGAGGCCACACAGCAAATACTGAGAAATTGAGCAGTACAGTCGGGGAAAACGGGAGACCGAGGGCGCAACAACTGGTTTTACGGAATTGGTCAGGCTGTTTTATGTTGTGACTTTCCGTGAGAAGAACACTGTGGGTACTTGGTAGGATCAGGAATAGATCCATCATAAACACCGTCCCCTTCTCTCATAACAATGTGGGGGACAGATTGCAGGTGAGGTGTAACCTAGTGTTGCCAACCTGCAGGTGGGGCTAGAGTTCTCCCTGAATAACAACTGATAGCCAGATAACAGAGATCAGTTCCCCTGGAGAAAATGGCTGCTTTGGAGGGTGAACACTATGGCATCATGCCCTATTGAGCTCTCTCCCCTGCCCAAGCCCTGCCCTCCTCAGGCTCCACCCCCCAAATCTCCAAGAATTTCACAACCCAGAGCTGGCAACTCTCTGCCAGAAAGAACACAGGAGCAATGTGAATTCCTTGTAAGTTTGCCAGCTGGACAGGAAAAAAATACCAAGCCTCCTCTCAACGGAGGCTAAATGGCAGAAATGGGCAGCTAAAGCTTTTCATGGCAAGAGGTTAAATAATATCATCTGATAATTGCTTGTTATTCAGAGTGATATTAAATGGACAGTGA
>NW_015215456.1:0-657 GCF_001447785.1 Gekko japonicus | reverse complement strand
TCCACCCTCCAAAGCATCCAGGGGAACTGTGGTCTGTACTCTGGAGACCAGCTGTAGTTCCGGGGGAATCCCCAGGTCCCACCTGGAGGCTGGCATTCCTCTAAGACACTTTTCCAATTGAATTGGACACTGCTTGTAAAGTTTAGAGCAATATTTCACCAGAACTACGTAGAAACCTTGAAAACAAATTGTCTTCTGTTTCTCTCTCCATTCTGTTCCAGATGCGGTTCATTCCATACGTCATATTCCAATGACCTTTCCTCTACTTCTGGATCAGCAAAATTACTTCTGCATCCTTTGGTTAATATAGTCCCAGCCTATTGTTAGAGGAAGGGTTTGTTAGGGGAAGGGTTACTCATGCTTGTAGAATCATGTGATTCCAAACAAACAACCTCCTCCCAGACCCATTCCTCTGTATGGGACTTAGGCTGATTATACACCCATCTGTTTCCTTGCAGTTTTGCCACAGCCATGTCAGGAGGTTAATCTCCCGCTACACTGCATGCCGCTTTCACTTTCTTTATCAATCAGGTTTTATGGCATCTTCTGCGTAGTTTTATGGGCTTTCAAGGGCGACTTTGCAGTCAGTATGGCCGCTGCCCTGGGGTATCTGAATGTGGTTGTGGGGGGCACCTTTTCCTTCTTCCGCTTCTGATT
>NW_015215455.1:0-785 GCF_001447785.1 Gekko japonicus | reverse complement strand
CCCTCCCCAATACTTCATATGACCTGGTGAGGATGGCTGGGTATAAAAGGCTTACGCGGAGAGAGCCGAAGTTCTGTGGAGCTCTGGTGGGACCGAGGCGGATCGGCGCTGCTGATACGTCTCGATCTGTCAGCAGCGTTCGGTATGGTTGACCATGATCTGTTAACCCACCGCTTCGCTGATGCGGGGGATACGGGAGCTTGCCTTGCAGGGGCTGAACTCCTTCCTCCAGGGTCAGGGACAGAGGGTGGTGCATGGGGGGGGGAATTATCCCAGCAGCCCCCACTGGAATGTGGTGTGTCACAGGGAGCAATTCTGTCCCCTATGCTGTTTAATATCTATATGCGCCCCCTTACCCAGATTATCTGGACGTATGTGTAGGGGAGGAGGAGGAGATTGGATTTATACCCCACCCTTCACTGGGAGTCTCAGAGGGGCTTACGAACTCCTTTCCCTTCTCCTCCCCACAACAGACACCCTGTGAGGTAGGCGGGGCTTAGAGAGCTCTTTCCAGGACTGCCCTTTCAAGAACAGCTCTTATCAGAACTACAGCTTGCCCAAGGTCATCCAGCCAGGTGGAAGTGGAGGAGTGAGGAATCAACCCCGGTTCTCCCATATTAGAGTCCGCGCACTTAACCACGACACCAGACTGGCTCTGTAGAGATATTTGGGAGTTGTGGTCTCTCGGGATAACTCAGCTGGGTGGATCTCAAGCTACATTAGCTTGGCACATCAGTCACAAAGAAGGTGGATTGTTGCCCATCCCTTTAGAAGCTGTAGCACTT
>NW_015215454.1:0-658 GCF_001447785.1 Gekko japonicus | reverse complement strand
AACAAAATTTACTTTCTTTTAATCAACAATGCTTTGCACTTTGATACCTCCTACGCATCCCAGGAAAGGGAGAAAAGAATTAAGACCGGAGATGAGACCTTGAATGCCGTCAGACAATAAATGGATGGGCTGTAATGGGTTTCCATTGTGTTTAGAACAAAATCTTCCAGAGATGGACTCACTCAGCCATGGGTCTGCTGATGGCGAGAATGATAACATAGAACAGAGGATTCCCATTTGGGTGTTTACTGCCCATAGGAAGCAGCATTGTGTTCCTGAGTGCCCCCCGGGGGGGCGGATAGGATGAACAAAATTAGTGATCTAGGCTTGTTCTTTTAATAGTAATTAATTTATTTCAATAGGACTGCAGTTGCACGGCAAATTGGAAGACCTTCCGATCATTGTCCAGCTGAGATGGGTGGCTGAAGGTTTAAAGCTATTTATGAGGTCTAATAAACAATGTACCAAACTATATGCACTCTCTGCTTGTACAACTGAGATTTTATTTGCTGTGGGCCGGGTCATTTTCGTCCAAAGGGTGAGATTTCCGCATGGGATCCTGCCTTAACTTGGAATCACTGACTGAACATGGACTTGGTTAGAGCAACGTTGCTGAAGATATGCGGGTGGACACATCCGGATAAAAGACTTACTGGGA
>NW_015215453.1:0-664 GCF_001447785.1 Gekko japonicus | reverse complement strand
AAGAATACAAGTGCATCACTTGCCCCAGAATGACTCTCCCTGGGGATGCAGTTCCAAAGTTTTGGCACCACCACTGGGAAGGCCCTTTTTCCGTCTGTCACCTGCCTTGCCTCAGATTGGAGCAACCGAAGTGGGGCCTCTGAAAATGACCGGAGTAGGGGGGTAGGCTCATATGTTGGCCCCAGGCTTTAAAGGGCTGCCCTGTGACAGCGTCTCTCAGGACTGGGTAGAAGGAAGTCAGTATTACGCAAGTCCACGGATCTTGGACCCCTGCGACGGTACAGCGGAGCTGTGCAAAGAGATTTGGGCAACCCGGGTGGAAAAAGGAACCGAAGCCCGTGCAGGGTATGATCCTAATGGCCCCCAAAAGTGTCTCTCTCGAGGTGGTGAGATCCCCCCTCCCCCTGATACTTGGATTTGTCCGCTCAGTGTCCCTACGAGGGACAGGCTGTGTATTTCATGCAAACCAGAGGGTGTGATGCCTCGAGATACTTTAGTAATAGAAGCAGGCTGCAGCTTTAGTGTGGGTGTTGGGGAGGCTTTCTGCTGTGCGCCCTTTCTCCAAGCATGGAATGCAGGGAGGGAGAGGGTGAGTCAGAAGAGAGAAGAGTTGAGTTTTTACGCCCAGCCTTCCCCTCCCCTAAGGAGTCTCAAAGTAGCTTAC
>NW_015215452.1:0-651 GCF_001447785.1 Gekko japonicus | reverse complement strand
GCCTCCCTTTTCCACACCCTCACCAGTTCCCAGGCTGCTCATAGAGGGGAGAAAGCACAAGTGCAAAAACAAAACAAAACAAAGCTTTTCCCATTCTCCAAAGTATTGATGAAGTCCTTTGTTGATGGTAATGCCGGTGCAAAAAATTGCTTTCCCCCCAACTCCGTCTAACCAAGAAGATGGCCACCTACTTTGACTTGGCTGATCTAGCCATGGTAACATTGAGACTAGACTACTGTAATGCACTCTACATAGGTCTCTCCTCAGAGTCAACTTGGGAGACTGCAACTTGTGCAGTACACTGCATGGTGGTTATTATCAGGAGGTAGGCACAGCATGTGTATTACTCCCATTTGTCAATCACTCTACTGGCTGCCCATCAGTTTCCAGGTTCAGTTCTGGGTATTGGCTACAACATACAAAGCCCATCATGATCTTGGTTTCTCATATGTCTGGGACTGTCTCTTCCTCTATACTCTGCCATGACAGCTTCACTCATCAAAGCAAGGTCTCCTGCAAATGGGCTAAATCAACAACTGCCTGTACACATGCATTCTCTTTTGTGGCCCCAGCCTTATGGAATGGCGTTCCTGAAGGCAATCAGCCTCCTGGATTTCCATAGACTATGCAAAACTGAATTATTCAAGAGAA
>NW_015215451.1:0-553 GCF_001447785.1 Gekko japonicus | reverse complement strand
CGCTCCCGCAGGAAATGACCCCTGGCTAGCAGAATGGAAGTGTCTATGCTGGTTTCAGACTGAGTTTTAGACTGACAAACAATTCCAGATAGATCAAGGTGGGCAGCCGTGTCGTTTTGAAGAAATAGAACAAAGCCAGAGTCCAGGGGCACCTTGAAGACCAACGAAGTCTTATTCAAGCTTTCGTGCGCACGCACACTTCGTCAGACGATGAAACAGAATTACAGATCATACTTCGTATATAGACAGGGTGGCTTATTAAACTCGCCTGCAAAATGCTCTTTAACCGATACGAATGAATGACAACTTTGGTTTCTGGTTATCATCCGTTCGGGTTCAACTGGGGTGAAAAAAACAACATAGGTAATAAAGATGCCAGGACGGGAGAGCCCAGCCTGCATTTGTACAAGTAGGATCTGTGATTCCATTTCATCGTCCGAAAGCTCACACCTTGAATAAAACTTTGTTGGTCTTAACGGTGCTGCTGGACTCTAGCTTTAAGCAGCTTCAGAGACTTCCCTGCACTTCGAAGAAGAAGAAGAGATTGGATTTA
>NW_015215450.1:0-586 GCF_001447785.1 Gekko japonicus | reverse complement strand
GTGGATTATTTAGTTTGTGTGATCACAGACTATAGATAACAAAAAAAGTACATTTTCTAAGAGAGACAACAAACAAGAGGCTAGATGGCCATCTGACAGAAACACTGATTCTGTGAACTTAGGCAGATCATGAGAAGGGAGGGCAGGAAGGGTGGCCTCAGTGCTTAGTTCTCGTGGCCCTTTCTTACACGCCCAGGGAAATGCCGATCACCACTTTGGGGTCGGGGGAGGGGGGGAGGTAGTTGTAAACTCCCTGCATTATGCAAGGGGTTGGACTAGATGATCCTGGAGGTCCCTTCCAGCTCCATCACTCTATGATTCTATGGTTCTAAGAGGGAAATGTGCAAAGTAGCTGTTACGTATCGAGCCTGAACTAGTACCTGGAACTGGATGAGCTTGTTCCTCCCAGAACAATAGATGACCAAGATCCTGGAATTGACCAATTGAGAAGTAGTGTAATGTAAATAGCCTATCACTGGGAGTGCGGTGTGTTTGGGTATGGTGTTTGCATGCTCTATAACCAGGCAGCAGCCTTGGAATTTTGTCCCGTTTTAGCCTGAAATCCTCCGGTATATATAATTCTATT
>NW_015215449.1:0-671 GCF_001447785.1 Gekko japonicus | reverse complement strand
CCATGCCTACTACCCCTCTGCATATCACCATGCAGACACTATAGATTACTATAAAATTTCACAACAACAATATATATAAAAGTGCAGTGAAGTGCAGTGAAATGCAGATGGCTATTGCTGTAAAATGATCCAATGTCACTAAGTCGGTATCCGAGTTGGTCTTAATGCCATTAACGTGAGGGCTGTTAACAGCTCAGTTTTTAAATATCTCAATCATCAGTGGCGGCTCCTAATCGAAGGCCTGGTGGAAGAGCTCCGTTTTACAGGCTTCGCGGAACTGTAGAAGTTCCTGCAGGGCCCTGATATCCTCTGGGAGCTCATTCCACCAGTATGGGGCCACCACTGAGAAAGCCCTGGCTCTGGTGACAGCCAATCTGGTGTCTTTCGGACCAGGGAGAGTCAGGCGATTTTGCGACCCCAACCTCAGTGCTCTCTGGGGGACATATGGGGATGTTTTCATCAGAAAAATTATTCCTGCTTCTATGATGTCTCTGCACTCTCATTTCTCCATCCCTCTGACTTTTGTTTTCCCTCTTTTGTTCTCATTTATACATTTTCTCATGGCCACCTTTTCCCATTACCTGTAACAATAATGAAATGGGCCATTACTTAAAACTGACACATAGGCTAGGGGATTTTGTCCTATTGAGAACCAGTTTGGTGTAGTGGTT
>NW_015215448.1:0-731 GCF_001447785.1 Gekko japonicus | reverse complement strand
AGAGCGCAGGCGCCAGACTCTGCCTGATTACGCGCGGAGTGAGAGCCGCGGAGGCTCAGTTGGAGGCACGAGCGGAACCCTGCCTGGGGCCGTGTGGCTCGACCTGTTGGATTAGGTCCTGCTCGAGGTTCTTGTATTATTATTTTTTTTGCCACCATCAAGCAAGGAATAATTTTTTTAAAGCTCCCCCTCTCCCCTTAGTTAGTTCCTGAGCAGCTCAACACGACCTCCAAGTTATTATACACTCAGAAGACTCTAGTTCCACCACTAGCCCGGATTAGGGCCTCGGTCGTTTCCCTCGAACTGCAGCCTCTCTCCGCGCTTGTAAGAAGTTGCCTTTGGAGGGGGGGGGGGGGGGGGGGGGGGAGCTTTCAAAAGCGGTTTACTGCATGAGGACCTGGTATGACGGACCCCTGTCTCTGCCCTACTCCCAGCCAGATTTTCCCGCCAAAACTTTAGTTCTCCTCAGTGACTGAGTCGCCCCCAAGTAGCGTGTATGTCTTCTGGGTCTTAATAACCTAAAAACTGTCCCAACTGTCCCTGGCACAGATAATTGTTAAGGCTATTGACGCAGCACAGGAACTTGAGGGAAAATATAGGCGCTGTCTTGTCTTATTATTAAAGCCTTCTGAAATGGCACTTGAGGCAGAGTAAAAATTTTCAGAACAGAATGAAGATTTTATTTAACAGGGATATCAAGAATTAGAAATGCTGAGGTAAAACTTTATAAT
>NW_015215447.1:0-670 GCF_001447785.1 Gekko japonicus | reverse complement strand
ATAGAGTTTCTGGCAATTCCTAGAGCTCTCTTTTTTCACTTCTGGGTTATGCCTGAAAGTGATGGAGTGACATCACTGATGTTGCCAGTGTCGCTCCCCCTCATGCCCCTTCCCCCAGCCGTCCTGCCAGTCAGCAGGCTCAGCCTGGCAACCTTTTTGATGCAAATACAGAGATGAAAGCTGGTGTCAGGGTTAATATGGAGGAGGAAGGTATGGACAAAATGGAGGCAGCCTCCCAACGCTACACCTGGCTCATCTCGTCATACAGACTCAGAAGTGAGTCTCAGGCTGTGGTCACATGGTCATTTTGATCGGGTTTCACCAATGTTTCCTCTTGCATTAAAAATTGCTGATCAGACACTCACATCAGTCTCCCGCACCAACGTGGGCTCACTCGCACGATCTTCCAGGTTTCCTAGCGAGTTTTCCGACACTGGGAAAATCAAGTACTTTCCGGGTATTTGTGTTTTGAATCTGCGATTTTGCCTATCTGGACAGCCATCTCTCACAATTATTGTTATTAGGTCGTCTGAATGTCCTTCTTCCAGTAGTTTTTCCCCCCTCAACTTTCACCATTGTGTGCATGCGTGCACATGTACATATGTGCTCATGCACATGTGTGCATATGCGCATGCACAAACATTTTTTTTAATTGTGCCATGCCACCACT
>NW_015215446.1:0-693 GCF_001447785.1 Gekko japonicus | reverse complement strand
GTGTGAGACAGGATGCTGGACTAGATGTTATTTTTTATGTAAAACTTATGTAGCAATATATTTATAGGTATAGAGAATCAGGAAAATATTGTAGTGCCTAAGAAGTAAAACAACCCCCCAAACCTATGAACTGTGGCATCCCCAGTTCAAATTTAACCTCTGCCATGAGCTCAAATAGTCTGGGCAAACCACCCTTTCCAGCTGAAACCCTGTCTCATCTGCAATATGTGGTCACAATAACCTACCTTACAGGGCTATTGTGAATAAGCCCATGTGCAGGATGACTTGAATGCTCTTCAAAGAGAGTTGTACAGATGTGAAAATTATTGTTCAAACCACGTCCCAAAGTTCACAGAACCTTCCTGTGCACGAGGCAGAGTGAATGGAACCCTTCTGGGGCACATAAAATGCCCTGTGGGTCCCCCCCCCCCCCGAAGGGGCACAAAAAAGCCCCCTGGGGCCCCCCCCCCCCCCCGAAGGATGAAAAATTGCCTTAAATTGTCTGTCAGTAAAAATGCCACCAGGTTTTGTCCTCGTTGCAAACCACATGTTCCAAAGTGCACTGCTGCGTCTGGATTTTCATCGAGAATTTGGGGCTTATACTTACCCAGCATGCTGCACTTTAGAGAAATCCGGCTGCAGGCAAGAAAAAAAACAACAACAACCAGTCCTTCTGGAGGTTTTGGAGTTTCC
>NW_015215445.1:0-679 GCF_001447785.1 Gekko japonicus | reverse complement strand
AACATTCTATGATTCTATGATTCTACCCCACAACACCAGAAGTCTTTGGGAACAACCACAAGGAGTAGGACTTAACTCACATTGCTCTAGAAGACATATTGCAATAATAATGAAGCAGTGGGGAATATCATTAACAGGGGCCAGTTCTGTGTACCAAAAGGTGGCTATCTGTGAAGAAGGCCTTTTTTTTTTTTGCTTTCGAACTGAAGGATCTTGTCATGTTCTCCCCAAAGTATCTGTATCTACTTCTTCACCTTCTGCCCTTTCTGTTTTTCATCTTTGTTGTGTTGTTTAATTCTTTCTCACAAAAAGAATATAGGTCATCTGACCCCTGCCCCATGAGTTCTGCTCTATGGTTTTGGCAGAGGAAATACCTTGTTTTCTCCTGCTGTTTCATGACCAGAATAGACTTAACATTTTAATCTCTTTGATACTTGGGAAGGATCAAAGAAAGAATCCAAATGGGTTGAAATCTTGTAATATTTTCCTGTGCATCACTAGGGATGGGCATGAACCGAACTACGAACCAAATTTCATGCTGAACCAGGCTGGTTCATGTGTTTGCAAAATGTGATTTGTCCAATTGCCCTGTTCACGAACTGTCCACAAACCCCCATGGTTAATGCAGCAGTTCATTTGGTTTGTAAGAAGGTTCATGGGCCAGACATACTGGTGCCCA
>NW_015215444.1:0-684 GCF_001447785.1 Gekko japonicus | reverse complement strand
GGAGAAACCTGCCCGAGGCACATGAATTTACGCTAGTTATAGCTTCAGGGGGGTGTTTTGAATTTTCTTTAATGTTTTCAGGCACAAACAGGCTTTTCCTGACCAGCCGCTAGGTTGGATCCTCTCTCGCACACAGGATCCCACCCACGCCAGCCTCCCCCTTCCTGAGTGTCAGACTAAATGGTACAAGGTCTGCTCATTACCACACACAGGTCTAACAACCGGATACTCTATTCTCTCCCAGAGGTAGAGCTAAACCACACTGCCATGCTACCAGGCAGAGCTACCCTTCACTGCCTGCTCTCGTTCTGAGCCAGACCTGAGCTCTCACTGCTCTCTCCTTTGGGGCAGAACTCAAAGAACCCCCCCCGCTGTGCTTTCCTCCAACATCCCATCCCCCTCCTGAAAGGTGACTGGATGCTTGGAGCAGCACTCCCATAGGCTCAGCTGAGTGTCTGTTTTTCCCTTCAGGGGCAGGACATCCTCCAATCCATCACAGGGGCCCCCTCTCACCTCTTCAGGGAGCCCATTCCACAGAGCTGGAGTCAAAATGGAAAAGACCCAGGCTCTGATTGATGCCAGGCAGGCCCACCTAAGTGTTGGGGCAGCCAGCAGATGTGGAACATGTGGAAAGAGATTGTCCTTCAAATATGTGGGGTTTTAAGGGCTCTTTGTAGCTCTTTC
>NW_015215443.1:0-679 GCF_001447785.1 Gekko japonicus | reverse complement strand
AGCTTAGAGGGAACATTGCTCAAAACCATATGCAGATACCCCAGGGGAACGCCGTACTGACTGCAAAGTCACCGCTGAATGGCCATAAACGGCGCAGCAAGCACGGTTGTGGGATCGCCCGCGCGCCTGTCTTCAGGAGCATTTGAGGCTCCCAGTCGAACTGTGCATGCGCACACATGTGCAGCTGGCTGCCTCGCGCTCCCTTCCATGGCTTTCTCCCTGGCATCTGATTGTGCCGGGGAGAAACTGCACAGTGGCTCATGGGATCCATCTGATCCCGCCGTCGCGTGTTTCTTTTGGTGCGGCTTTACAAAGCCGCACTTTGGCTGCATCAATTTCCCCCCGTGTGGCAGGGGCCAAAGAAAGTGAAAGCAGCATGCAGTGTAGAGGGAGATTAACCTCCCAACAAGGCTGTGGAAAAACTGCAACGAAACAGATGGGTGCAGAATCAGCTGTAGTTAATCTTTAAGGTGTCACTTGGTTTATATTGTTCTCACTCGTGGCTTCTGCATTTCTGAATCTTGGTTCTTTCTGTGTCCAAAGCTTCCCCCCCCCCTCACCAGTTTTGTTCTGCTGCTTTTTGCTGTTGTTTTTGTAGACTCAGGCCCCGGTCACACGGGCCCTGGTCACACGGGGGGGAGGGAGGCGTTGCTGTTCACCCCAGAGCAAAATAAAGTGC
>NW_015215442.1:0-681 GCF_001447785.1 Gekko japonicus | reverse complement strand
CTTTTAACCAAATCCTCAAAGACTGTAATTGCTGGATCCAAAACATTTGGTACAAAGGTAGATTTATTTTTAAAAGGATTATTTCTAATTGGCGTATTGCCAAATATTTTTTTCAATTTAATCAATCTAATCAATTTATATAAATCTATTTGGGTGTGGAAGCTGTTGTATTTAGGGGTGGGTACAAAACTTAATCCCAAATTTAAAAGTCATTCTTCTTCTTCGGTTAGATTTTTAGATGATAAATTCATTACAAGGCTTTCTTTCTGCTTCTGGTTCTCTGCTTGCCTCTCTGGTTTAAAGAATCCATATACTGTGTAGGTTTAGATCTATTCCTAAAATAATATGTGTATTCTTCTTCAGTGGTCTCAAAATCTGAATGATCTGAATGATCTTTTATCTGATCTTTTATCTGCTTATCTGAATGATCTTTTATCTCCTTAAAATCCTTCTGATCCAACCATATATATATTCCCTATTGTTGGCATAATCCTTTCTATGAATTTTTTTAATTTTAGTATCTTTAACATATTTTTCAAATTCTTTCAATTCCTCTTCCATTTGTTTGATCTTCGTCTCCAAAGTCCACGGAGTCTCTGTTTCTTTAAATTTAGATTCCAAATTCTGAATATCTACACTCAGTCTACTCACGTCACCATCCACCTGCTCAATAATCAAAAG
>NW_015215441.1:0-678 GCF_001447785.1 Gekko japonicus | reverse complement strand
ATTCCAATACATTGTGAAAAGGGACTGTTCTTCACATTGGATCCTTCATCCTCTCTCCTCTCTCTCTCCATCTATGTATAGATATACTTGCCATTGTGGCTCACTGGTAGAGCATCTGCTTGGCATGCAGAGGGTCCCAGGTTCAATCCTCAGCATCTCCAGTTAAAAGGATCAGGTAGGAGGTGATGTGAAAGACCTCAGCCTAAGACCCTGGAGAGTGGCTGCCAGTCTGAGTAAATACTGACTTTCATGGACCAATGGTCTAATTCAGTATAAGGCAGCTTCATGTTCATGTGATTTATGGTGACCCCGCATGGTGTTTTCAAGGTAAGAGACATTCAGAGGTGGATCAAGATGTGTATCTGAAGAAGCGAGCAGTGACTCATGAAAGCTCATACCCTACCACATATTTTGTTGGTCTTTAAGGTACTACTGGATTCAGAGGTGATTTAGGATTGCCTGCCTCCATATTGTGACCTTGTGTAAGGATTAGAACTTACAGATCTCAGGCTTTCATTAATGCGACCAAGCTATAAGTTTTCTCAGGTTGGTTGCAGCCTGTTTGGGCTGAGCGTTAATTAAAAACACCTGGTGGCCTTGACCAGCAGATAAGATGCCTTTACCGGACTGCCGGGGAGAGGGAACGTGGGGGCAGTAGTCACACAGGGAACGAACAGA
>NW_015215440.1:0-718 GCF_001447785.1 Gekko japonicus | reverse complement strand
AGTCCAGCATCCTGTCTCGCACAGGGGCTAACCGGTTCCTCTGGAGATCCAGCAACAGGGCATAGAGGCCGAGGCCTTCCCCTGAGTTTGCCTCCTGGCTCTGGGATTCAACGGTTGAAAGTGGAGGTTCCCCTCAGTCACTGTGGCTAGTAGCCATTGATAGACTTATCCTCCATGAATCTATCTAATCCCCCTTTAAAGCTGTTTATTCCTGTGGCCATCACTACATCCTCTGGCAGCGAATCCCACATTTTAATCACTCTCTGTTGCTTTTTAGTTGTGATTATTTTTCTCATTCCTCTGAATCATAAATGTTCCTCCCCCCCACCCCCCATCGGCTGCACACTTGATTCATGAGGGCAGTAGTTACGCTGTTACAGTTTCAAGAAAATTGCTTCACTGTCTTACTAGTTCCTTATGTGCCTTTCCAGTTCTGTACGCAGAGTTAGGTGTGTTTAATATCGCTTATAAGTGCAAGCGTTGGGACAGTTGAGGCCAAGCCAAATGAATTTGCACTTGTGTGTTGATGGGCCGTGTCCACCGTAACCTGAACACTGAAATCACTGTTTATTTTCATTTTTTTAAAAACCGTACTCCACCCGTTAGACCAGGGGTCCCCAAGGTCGTGCCCGTGCGTGCCATGGCACCTACCAAGCACTTTTAGAACGTGGGTGGGGACAAGTGGGACCTTTGCCCAGCGAGGCTTCTGATTGGCCAC
>NW_015215439.1:0-680 GCF_001447785.1 Gekko japonicus | reverse complement strand
ATTCTGGGTGGTCGATCAACATGTGAGGAAGTCCTTCAATCTTTGTAATGTAGAAGCAGAATATACTGTCTTCAGTTCGCCACCTAGTAAATCTAAAATTATCTTATTTGTCAAAATGGGGGTGGATTTCAGAGGGTGACTCAGAAAGATTACTTGGAATTATTTATGCTTGCAACATATTGCTTCTATTTTTTACATAAGTTTTATTAGTATTTCAATCAATACATTTACTAACAGTTATGCAGCTGTATATGCCAAAAATAAGTATTACAAAAGGAACATTACATTCAAGAAACCAGTGCAAACAAACAAACATATGTAGGGAAGATATATTACATACATTAAACCTAGTTATAAGTTGCCTTGTGTGAAAGTGCTGGTTGAAGTAGACTGTGGTAGTAAATCATAGTGCAGATTAACATTCGTGGTTAGTGTATTCACTACTAGTCTTTAAGCATTTTGTGAGTGGCATGATGGTTGCAAGATGCAGACAGAGTCATCTAGTGTGTGTTAAGAGTGAAGTAAGGTTAGATATATTGGATCGCATCCAACAGTCAGAAATATACCCTAAACTATCCAAGTATATGGAAAAATGCTTCCCATTTCTGGACCTTGTTATAACAAACAACTGCCAACCACATAATCCAATATATATTGCTTCTACTGAAGCTTTGCATGCC
>NW_015215438.1:0-686 GCF_001447785.1 Gekko japonicus | reverse complement strand
CCCCCAAATTTCCCAGGCCCTCAGGCTTTTTCATGCTATACATTTTGAGATGGAAAACCTTACCTTAAGACTCATTTTACCCATTCTAAAAAGAGAAAAATGTTCTATAGGAGTTTATTTTTTATTTTATAGTGTGTGTTTTCAGTGCACTCCCAATTGGGGGGAGGGATGGAAAAAGTCTATCAGAAACAAACTTCTTTTTTCCAGAACATTCAGAATTTTTCAAAGTTTTTTCCAGGGCTTCATATTTCTACTGTGCGTGCAATGTGCTATAGTAATATTGCAACCACTGTTGTTGTTTTTAAAGCCATCTGGTAGCACCACATGGGGGAAATGGTTGAGCACACTCCAGGGAACGGTGGAGGCCTGGCATGATGTGGCCCATGGGGTCGCAAAGAATTGGACTTGACTGTGCGACTAAACAACCACAACAACAAGGGGTTACTAAGGGAAGAATTCTCCCTTTGGACCCTCTGTTGCATATTCAAATTAGCCTGTATTCACAGTATCAATGACCGCACAATGAGGGATCTCTGCTGTGCAGAAGCAGCCTTCGTAAGATCCAATCCGCTGTTTCTCCCTTTGTGTTCACAATTTTAAGGGTTTTCAACAACTCTGTCATGACATTCTGTTATTAACATTAATTTATTTTAGAAGCATTGTTTTCATGCCACCTTGTTGGAAGT
>NW_015215437.1:0-674 GCF_001447785.1 Gekko japonicus | reverse complement strand
ACATAAATATTAACACACAATTTCTCTTCTTGGCTCATGCCTTCTGCTTCAGATGTTCACAATCTGAGTGCAGAGTGCCCAGGCTTCTCCACCTCCCTGCTTCTCCTTTAAGGTGTGTGCTGAGCCTCAGGTGAGAGTGCAAAGCAGAGCAGGCTGAGCAGGCAAGCTGACTGGCTGAGTGATGCCGGGCACCTGAGAGGGAGAGAGAGACAGAGAGAGAGAGAGCAAGCGGCAACAGTAACTGTATTAGGTAACTTCTCATCAGGAGAGGCAGGCAGCCAGCCAGCACTGGACTGGGGAAGGCAGCTTGGAGTCACTGCCCCCCACTGTCTCTGCTCTTGCTCTGTAGTCCGGCTGGACCGGAGTCGGGGTCGCAGTGTGTGGGGGTGCCCCTCCAACCCAGATTCTCCCCCCTCCTCCCCCTCAGGTCTGTGTTCCACATTTCTTTCCCTGCCTGCACTTACTTCCTTCTCCCCCCTTTGATACCTGAGACCCTGGGTTTCTTTGTTATTGAATACCGTGAGGGAGGGGGAGAGAAGGCTCCTTGTACTCAGTGGGAACAGCAGCCTCGGAAGCCTCTGCCCAAATAGAGTCCCCCCTATACGATCAGAGATCTGTGGGGCAGTGACAGTAACTGAGGTGGTGGGGTGGATGGCTGGAGCTGCGAGCGCTTG
>NW_015215436.1:0-784 GCF_001447785.1 Gekko japonicus | reverse complement strand
CAACCACTTCCACCACACTGAGGATATATCAGTGCTCACTCATAGCCAGTGTTCCCTCTAAGCTGAGTGAGTGTGAGCTAGCTCACAGTTTTTTAACCTCTGGCTCACAGATTTTTGTCTTAGCTCAGGAAGGATGGCTCCAGAGCAAACTAATTTATGCAGTAGCCAAATCGCTCGCTCACAACTTTAATGTCCGTAGCTCACAAAGTAGGATTTTTGCTCACAAGACTCCACAGCTTAGAGGGAACATTTGCCCTAAGATCATATAGCCTTAGAACAGGATTGCCGGCTATGGATTGGGAAATACCTGGAGATTTTGGCACATACCACAAACCCTTCTGGACATCAACATTTGTGTTTTTTTGAAACAACACAAACCCCCTGGAAAAACTTGTTTACTAGAAGCTCGATGGCCTAGACCTGACAGCCTGGGGTAGCCTGATCTTCTCAGATCTTGGACGCTAAGCAGGGTCAGCCCTGGTCAGTATTTGCATGGGAGACCACCAAAGAATACCAGGGTTGTGACACGGAGACAAGTAATGGCAAACCACCTCTGGACATATCTTGCCTTGAAAACCCTATGAGGTCACCAGAAGTCAGCTGTGATTTGACAGAAGAAGAAAGAAGAAGAAGGAGAAGAAGCAAGATGAACATATACACCACAATCAACAATTCCTCTCTCAAATTGCCTGCAGTTCTCTGGGAAAGAAACAGGCACGCACACAATCCTCTTTTTTTCCAGACTAGCCTATTTGGTTTGGCTCAAAGACCAAGCATGAATGCA
>NW_015215435.1:0-622 GCF_001447785.1 Gekko japonicus | reverse complement strand
AGGTAGTTAGGGGGATGGTTAGCTAACTCAAACTCAGAAACAAAGGCTGTGTTTCTTCTTTTAAAACCTAGTTTTGGGGGTTGGCATAAGGCCAATCTACACCTACAATCCGTCCCCTTCTCTATACCTATAGGTTGGAGGGTTGTGACGCTCTACCTAGAGGGGAGTGGGGCGATATTCAAATTCTAAACCTAACTTCAATGGGAGCCATGTGGCAAGGTGTCAAAGTTGCATTCCCATAGCAACCTTTGACTTGCAGATGTTGGCTTGATCCAAGAAGGCAATAACAGGATGTTGTCTTTTGTAATTCCAAACCAGATAGGTGGGGTTACGTGCTATTCCAGGAGATCTGTAATGGTGGGCTCCTTGTTGTTTTCCAAGCCTACCCAGGCTGAGCTTAATGGAGAATGTCTTCTTTATCGCAAGGCCTGCTGGGGCAGGAGCGGGTATGCATGTATCCATTAGCATAGGCAGAACAGACCCCGCTGGTCCAGGTGCAATCATGAGAGATGCAAAGCAAGCAAATCACACAGCACTTCCCAAGCCCCACATACACAAAAGCAGAGACAGTTACAGACAAAGCATCAGCACATCACAAATAATACATTCAAAAGCACATTTG
>NW_015215434.1:0-764 GCF_001447785.1 Gekko japonicus | reverse complement strand
CAAACTGAGATCCCACCTATCTGTAGTCTATCCCATACCTACTTCTTATTAGTGTGTATAGTGAGGGGCAGCACCTTTAAGGGTTGGGCTAATATTGAAATACTAGACTCTAACTCATGGAAAGCCATCTGGTCAGGTGCGAATTCTCAGCGTCATGATTCTCCTTGACGTGCAGATAGATACTGGCTTTTTATTGACTCTAGGCATGTCCACCAGGAAATGGCAATTCAGATGCAGATTGTTGTTGTTGTTCAGTCGCACAGTCAAGTCCGACTCTTTGCGATCCCATGGACCATATCCTGCCAGGCCTTCCTGTCTTCCGCCGTCCTCTATGACACTGTCTAATCATCTCATCCTTTGCTGTCCCTGACTTCTTTGACCTTCAATCTTTCCCAGCATCAGGGTCTTCTCCAGTGAGTGCTCCCTTCTCATTTGGTGGCCAAAGATGCAGATTAGCTGTATTTCCTGCTAACAATGGCGAAATGTGCTTCTTCTTCCCATAAGGCTTAGTAGCTGTGTTTGTACGTCTGCAAACTCATTAGCATGAAATGCAGTTCAATACCTTCTATGTGAAAACCTCTCTCACACAACAGGCGATTCAAACAGCTACCTTTGAGCCTATGAGCAAATGTGTGTGCACAATCTATGTAGTGTGTTAGCAGATATATATATAAATTCATAAACAGCCAAAATATCAGTCTCCTTCTCAACATTACATACCTGTATCTGCATAATCCTTTGCAATTAAAATGGTTAACACCCAC
>NW_015215433.1:0-697 GCF_001447785.1 Gekko japonicus | reverse complement strand
AGTGTAGCTTAGTTTTAAGCAGACATGTATAGCCAAATATTTTACTTCAACAAGGCCTGGAATATATTTGTGGGTCCTACCCGCATTTCTCTTTAGTCTCACCATGAATACATGAAGCTGCCTTATACTGAATCAGAGCCTTGGTCCATCAAGGCCAGTATCGTTTACTCTGACTGGCAGCTGCTCTCCAGGGTCTCAGGCTGAGGTCTTTAACATCGCCTCCTGCCAGATCTTTGAACCGGAGATGCCAGGACCTTCTGAACGCCAAGCAGAGGCTCTTCCACTGAGCCACAGCCTCCCAAAGGCAGTATTATTTACTCCGACTGGCAGTGGCTCTCCAGGATCCCAGATGGAGGTCTTTCACATCACTTCCTGCCCAGTTCTTTTCAGCTGGGGATGCCAGAGATCGAACCCGAGGCTTTCTGCATAACTAGCAGATGGACTACCATGGAGCCGTGGTTCTTCCTTCTCCTCGTCACAGCACACATTCCACATGGCTTTTGGCCACAAGGGTCTTCTTGTGATCCCTTGGCGTTTCTTTTTCCTAAGTCAAATCCCTCCTCCTCCTCTTGATGGGGCAGGGGGAAGCTAATATATTAAGCCTGCTGACTGATGGCGAATCACATCAGCTTTACTGGCGAATCACATCAGTTTAAATCTGTTAAATCGCTTACATTGGTATGAAGAGTTTTAAAAA
>NW_015215432.1:0-698 GCF_001447785.1 Gekko japonicus | reverse complement strand
TCATTCTAAAATAGTAAGTCTCTTCCTCAACCTCATGCTCTGCAGGAAATTGTCAACAAGTCCCTCACTGAGGGACAGTTCCCCAGAGCACCTAAGGATGCAATGGTCTGCCCTCTCTTGAAAAAGCCATCTCTGGATCCGGCCGAATTGGCCAACTATCGACCGGTTTCCAATTTGCCCTATTTGGGCAAACTGATTCAGAGGGCATGTCATGATCTGGCCTGGGAAGCACGGCCTAGCCAGACAAGAGGCCTGTGGAGGAGTGGGCAGAAGGGCCTCCAACTCCCAGGGGGACTTGGGAGGCTTGGGCTGTGGAGAAGATTCTGAAGAGACCGTTAGAGTCTGTTGGGAATGAAGTCTGGGAGAGACAGTTTAAGGCAGTTGTTGGCTGATGGTTGATGGTTGCTGGAGACTCTCTGAGGGAAAAGGGGAGAAGCCCCTCCATCCTTTGCCTCCGTGTGGCTGGGTCCAGTGAGGGAAAGGCCGGACTGGGAGAGGAGGAAAATCCTGAGTGAGTGGGGTAGGCTAGGGCCTGGTAGTCGAACCAAAGTAAGGCATCTGCATTAAGTTTATTTTCTTTTGGCTTCCCCCCCTGTTTCCCGGTTGAAGCACCTTGCCCAATCTCTTCCCTAATAAACCCTGTTCCGTGTAATTTATTTTGGTGTCTGACTGGGTCATTCACGTCCATATTGCTCGGT
>NW_015215431.1:0-714 GCF_001447785.1 Gekko japonicus | reverse complement strand
TCCATTTCATTGAATCTAAGGAAGTGTGTACACACACACGAAATATTATATCTTAAATAAAACTTTGTTGGTCTTAAGGATGCCACTGACTGGACTTGAACTTTGTTCAGTGTCTTCTGCTAATGAAGGTGGGATCCAGGTCATTGTATGAGTGGGGTGACAGGCAGGAAGCAAAACCAAATATACTCATGTAACTTGTCACCCTTCTATGTGAGTTCTGAAGATAGGCCGTAGGGTTTGTAACCTCCAGGTGGGACTTGGGGATCTCCCAGAATTAGAATGGATCTATAGAGATAAGCTCCCTGGAGAAAATGGCTGCTTTGAAAGCTGGCCTGTGTGACATTAGATCCCACTGAGGTCCCTCCCCAGGCTCCATCTCCAAGTCTTCTGGGATTTTCCAACCTGGAGTTGGCAACCTTACTTCATGTACCGTTCTGCTTCTGTAGCAGAAAAATAAAAGAATGGAAAAGGTGGGTCATGCCTGTAATGATTTCTCTTTCCTTACCAATACCAGTAGTTTATTAACATTATCCATTTTTCAATTGATCAGTGCACCCATGAGTGTACACTGGCTCAGTAGAAAGGAGTCCAGTGTGGCCTTGGAGTGAGAGGGAACGGGATTGGTAAGACAACCCTGAACCTTCTGCTCTCCCTCTGACCCTCCTACTGTAAGCTTAGGAGCAAGTAACCAATGCTGCTGCTTCAGTGTTATGA
>NW_015215430.1:0-719 GCF_001447785.1 Gekko japonicus | reverse complement strand
GGGACTGCCCCAAGTTTGCACGAAAATCTTCCTCCCCACAGGTTCCCCCGATGCGCGGATTTAGATATCCGCACGCAGGGGGCACCTTTCGCTATTAGATATATAGATAAATGAATAGATTTTTTAAAAGTATAAACTGGGAATTCGGTGGAGCTAGTAAAACATGGGCAATATATCATTATAACATTATTGAGTTACAGTGACCTGTGTGTCTGTTACATGCCATCAGTCCACTTCTGACTTATGGCGACCCTATGGGTTAATGTCCTCCAGAACACCCAATGGTTAACAGCCTTGCTCAGTTCCTGCAAACAGGGGGCCCTTGTGGCTTCCTTGATGGAGTCAACCCATCTCACGTTGGGTCTTCCTCTTTTTCCTGCTGCCTTCCACTTTTCCTAGCATGGACTGTGGTCACACGGAGCATTAGCCATGCTACAGAGATGGAAGATAGGTGGATTTTCCGGGCATGATCACACCACAACATCTGGGAAGCGTAGCGCTCACATGGTGAACCCGAGGCTTCCCGCCGAAGATGCGGAGTTAAAAACTTGTACCTCTGAGGTACTAGTTTCCGGAAACCGTGGGGCAAGAGCTGGCGTCTGATCGCGTTTCCAATGGTGGCATCCGGTGCCCGCCCATGTGCCTTCACAAACAGGTTCCCCCCCCAAGTCTCCACAAGATGCGCACTATCACCCAACGGCGCATGCGCACAAAGAGGA
>NW_015215429.1:0-709 GCF_001447785.1 Gekko japonicus | reverse complement strand
ATTGAAAGTGGATAATTTAATGTGTGTGACCGCAGCAACAGTTTATCACTTACAGTTCTTTCTCAAAACATCAGAGCGCTTGAGGCATAACAACCCCAGAAATGTAATGGTTCCTTTATTCACTTCATTGACTTTAGCAAGGCCCCAAAGCAACTTACATCATTCTCCTACCTTCCATTTCATCCTTACAACAGCCCTGTGAGGTAGGTTAGACTGAAGGTTTGTGACAGGCCTAAGGCCACCTGTAGAGATTCCATTACAGAGTCGGGATTTGAACCTTGGTCTTCCAGATTCTAGGTCAGCATTCTATCTGCTACACCATGCTAGCTCTCCACATTGCCATTGGTGTGCTTTTTTATACCACCCAGTGGAACATACTGGATAAAAAGGTACCATTTTGGAAACTTGAACCAGTGAAGTACTGCAGTATTGTGGGTGTTGGTAGGTTTGTCTCTTCACTGATGACCATTTACCAACATAATTAAATGTTGGCTAGGGAGTAGAAAAATAACCCCCTAACACCAACAATGTCAGAGATTTATAATGATAAATCTTTTTCTTTGCAGTTTATCTAGGTTTTCTTACATCCTGGGTTTTAAGTTTGAGTACTGTGTAATACTCATCAGCTGCCACAAGCATGGATTTCCTTGATTATTGTTAAATCCTGGAATTTAGGTTAGCAAATTATCTTAAATATAATTTTTGTATG
>NW_015215428.1:0-707 GCF_001447785.1 Gekko japonicus | reverse complement strand
TAGGGTTCGACGTAATATATTCAAAGAAAGAAAACAATTTTTCAACAAAGTCACATCTCTTTGTTGGTGTTTCAGCCATAACCAGTCGCGTTGCAATTTTATCCATTGCGGTAATGTCCTGTATTTTAAAGAACACACTGCACACACAACACACGTGCTGGCAATGTAAGACTACGCTCTGCTACAGATCGGTTGCCCATTTTTGATTGTCTACATACACAGAATGGTGATTTAAGCCGGACCCCAATTCTCGGAGGCTTCTCTATGTTAAGCACCTGATACAGCTTTCTGAGGAAGAACCATCAAAACGAAGCGTGAAATCCGGAACCTCATCTCTTCCTCTGTGTCTTACTCTAGTGTTATTGTTGCAGTCTGTAACTACATCCTGGTTCTTGTGACCATTCTCGCAAACTGATGTTACTTACTTGTTACTAATGTGAATAATATTTTTGTGCGCTATTTTGTCTGCGATGTTTATGCAGTGTACTCTTGTTCTATGATCACATTGTACTGTGATATCACTGTTGTTTACCGTATTTTAAAGAACCATGGTTTCAAAAGGAGGCATTTTGTTTAGTTTCCGGCGCTGAGCCAGTAAAGTTTTGGCAGCTATTATCAGCAAAGAGGCTCATTCAGCTTTAGATTCTGACAGAGATTGATCTGGCCAATAACTAATATAGATTCAGGAGTATTCGGTATAGATTGTC
>NW_015215427.1:0-716 GCF_001447785.1 Gekko japonicus | reverse complement strand
CGGGCCGCATATTTGACACCCCTGGATTAGCATGTCAGACTAACTACTTCCTCTTTGATTCTCCCTACAGGTCCAGTGGGGAGCGCCCTCAGCACCTGCTATGGGGCACGGCCAGTCGTAATGGTTGGTGGGTTCCTCTCCGGGCTGGGCTTGCTGCTGGCCTCCTTCTCCGTCCACCTGACTCACCTTTACCTGAGCATCGGCCTGCTTGCAGGTGCTCACCTGTCCCATTCTTCTTTCAACAGCGCACAGAGCAGAGACAGCTAGGCCTCTGCTCTTAGAGATGCTACAAGGGGACCCAGAAACTGGGGTGGGGGGGAATTTAGACAAATCTCCCTAGAGTTTTGGACCCATTTGTCAGGAAATGGCTTTCTAGATATTATTTTTTTAATATGTTCAGCAGCCGGTGTTTGTTTGTTTTTTACAAGCCTCCCTAAGCATGTTTTGAACCCGTGACTTCTCTGGCAATCTGGGGTGACCGTAAAACCCTAGAAGGGTATAGAGATGTGTGAAAAGACATCCCAGGCATCTAGCAAGGGCAGGACTGAAATTTTCGTCAACACCAGAGCACTGAACAGTAATAACGACTCCGGCATTTCTGAGCGAGTGTAGAATGCCTTTCTCTTGCCATACCTACTGTCAATTAGCTTTGAAGGGGAAAGATACCTTGGTTTCTTGGCAAAGCTAAACAAAAGGGTTGGAACACTTTCCCTGTG
>NW_015215426.1:0-612 GCF_001447785.1 Gekko japonicus | reverse complement strand
GCTCAGAGACCCTTCAGGGTTAGAGCGGTCTAGAAACTGAAAGTTAAAAAAAAAATTAAAATCCCAAACGCAGTGCAAAATGGCAGGCAGAACACTCTGACCATGCGGGAGTTCGTTTCAGAGAGTGGCCAGGGTGGTCTGCAGTAGAACATCTGGATCTGACACCTTTGCAGCAGCTTGAGTAGCCCAAATTAGCCCCAAGCTCATCAGGATTTGCCATGGTCAGTACTTGGATGGTGAACAAAGAGAATATGAGTTGGTTTTATACCCCGCCCTTCACTTACCCAATGGAGTCTTGGAGTAGCTTACAATCACCTTCCCTTCCTCTTTCCACAACAGAAACCCTGTGAGCTAGGTGGGGCTGAGAGAGCTCGGAGAGAGCTGTGGCCGGCCCAAGGTCACCCAGCTGGCTGCATGTGGAGGAGGAGCGGGGATTCAAACCTGGTTCCCCAGATCAGAGTCCATGCACTTAAACCGCTACACCAAACTGGATCTCCACACCAAGCTGGGTCTCCAAGGAAGTCCAGAGTTCCTAAGCGGAGGAAGGCAGTGGTAAACCGTCTCTTTCCTTAAAATAACCCACGAGTCTGCTGTGACTTGATGGCACTTAAT
>NW_015215425.1:0-727 GCF_001447785.1 Gekko japonicus | reverse complement strand
TTTCTGCAGTCCTCCTGCTTGGCATACGATTTTGCATGGTACTCCTGGATGACCATCAGAAGAGAATCAACAGAATAGAAGCCAGGAGGGCAGCCATCCGCTAGTCAACGCTCTTACTGATTACTGTATCCAAGAGGGACTGATGATCAATTATAAAAAAAATAATAATGGTTTTTTCTAACAAACCTTGTTTAAAACAAAGATTATGGAGGATTAAAGGTGGGGAGATAGAACAAGTGTCTCATTTCAAATATCTGGGGATCATATAAGAGCAGCAACTGAAATCGCTAAATCAAATTCTAATGCCCTCCTTAAATTCTATTATTCAAGAGGCTGCCAGTATGTCCCAATGGCCATTGCAGCTTTTAATACGAAAGTTACTTCCCAATTTTTATATGGGGCTGCTATCTGGATTAAAGAAATCTCTGAATTGTCAGATCAGATCCTTCTCCAGTTCCTGCGTAAAATTGCAGGAGTCCCTAAATGTGTCGCAGGGACGGCACTTAGAGAAGAATTCGCACAATGCTCCTTTGAATCAAGAGCCTGGAAGGCAGCCTTTAAATTGAGACTGAAAGTTTTTTATATGACACCTAATGCTCAAGGAGGTCTTCTTTATCTTTTAAAAGGGGATAATTATAAATGTACGTAGGCAAAAAATATAGACAACAAGTTGGAATGGATTGGTCTCGCCCCTACAATGCTTAACAATTTAAATTATCAAGAAGCG
>NW_015215424.1:0-717 GCF_001447785.1 Gekko japonicus | reverse complement strand
TTTGGTCACACAGTGAAGACCCTTGTGCTGTAGCCGCAGCCACCGAAGCAATCTGTATAATCAAATTTCCAACAGCCAATCGGAAGCCTCGCTCAGCAAAAGCCCAAGCCCACTTTCTAAAAACACAGGAAAGCTGTCCTTTAAAGCTTAAGGAAAAGTATTATAAATGTTTGACTCGGTTTGTAATGTGATTAACGTGGGGAAGACTTGATGTAACTAAGCTAGTAGGAGGATCTCCTCTCTTGGGTTTTTAGTCAGTAGTGGGTTCTTTACTTTATCCCGTAAATGTAGTTTCCCTTCCTTTTCCTTCTGTTATAGTTTCTGTAGTGATATAAAAAAAATAATAAAAAAATCCCCTCCAGGGGCTCAAAAAAGAAAAGAAAAAGGAAAGCTGTCAGTGGGTAGCACAGTGCCCATGCGCACCATGTTGGGGACCCCCGAAGCAGACGATGCCTGCTGCAAAAAGGTGTCAACGTAGTTTCCCATTCAGGTTTACACGGCAGGTGCGAACCATCGCTTCCCAGCGCAAGCTGTGACTGGCCACAAAAGAAGAGTGGAAGGGAACTGGAGCAGTTGAGGAGTGTAAGGAGCATGAGAACAACAGGCTCATTCATGTACCAAGCCATGACCTCCACAGGTTGTCAAGACAGCACTGTATCCCGAGTCAATCCATGGAACCCTTTCCTGGGAGTAGGGTTGCCAACCCACCCGGTTTGC
>NW_015215423.1:0-716 GCF_001447785.1 Gekko japonicus | reverse complement strand
TAACTAATAATATAATGTGTATGTGACTTTAAAATATATCCTAATAAATTGTTTTTGGAAGAGAAAAAAAAAAGAAGACTTGCTGGGCAAAAGCACTACCAGGGCCCCCACCCCCTTTCTAAAAACACAGGTTGGGGACCCCTGCTCTAACCATATCATGCTCGCTCTCCTGCAGCTTTGGAAAATCATTCCCCTTTCACTTGACCTCAGGGAACATTTCATTATGTTTTTAGTCCATCCAACACACCAAAGGAGCTAAGCAGGTAGCAGAATGCTAAAGCATCAAAACAATTTCAGAGAAAAAAAAGGTGACGGTAGTCTCCTTCCTGAGAAATCTAGGTGTAGGATGCTCAATACATTCAGTTCTGCAGAGAGTAGTACATAAATGTACTACTAAGCTTGACAGTTGTCAGCACAGTAGCATCTTTGCCATCTCTGCTTCTGCATTCTAAAATTTGACTTCCTCACTTCTGCCTTCTAAAGATGCCATCTGTACTGGGAAAATAATGAGGAAAGAGATCTTGGGGAACAAAAAGATGAAGATTTTTTTGAATCCGGTTTGGTCAGCTGGTGGACAAGGGGGGGATAGATATGACCTTGAAGTTACTTTATCTGCTGCTACCCCCCGGCCCCCATCCTACCAGAAAGTATAGTAAAAAAATTTTCTCACATTTTAAGGAATGGCGATATGCCAGGTTGTGATGATCCATCAGTGT
>NW_015215422.1:0-760 GCF_001447785.1 Gekko japonicus | reverse complement strand
GGCAGCTGATTCCACTGTTGAACTACTCTGACTGGACAAATGTTGTCCTAATATCCAGGCTGGTACCTTTCCGCCCTGAATTTAAACCCATGATTGCAAGTCCTTTCCTCTGCTGTCAACGGGAACAGCTCCCTGCCCTCTTCTAAGTGACAGCCCTTCAAATACTTAAAGAGAGCAATCACGTCCCCCCTCAACCTCCTCTTCTCCAGGCTGTTCCCAAGTCCCTCAGCCTTTCCTCACAGGGCTTGGTCTCCAGGCCCCCAATCATCCTCGTCACTCTCTTCTGCACCCGCTCCATTCTGTCCACATCCTTTTTGAAGTGAGGCCTCCAGATCTGCACACCATACTCCAGGTACAGCCTGGCCAATGCAGTGTACAGTGGGACTATGGCATCTTGCAATGTGGATATTATGCCTCTGTTGATTACAATAGCCTTTTTTGCCTTGGACCTTCATATCTACAGGACCACCTCTCCTGCAGTGCTCCACCATGACAACTTTGGGCACCTGAGCAGGACCTTCTGAAGATGCCACCCTACAAAGAGGCAAGATCAACAACTGCCTGTACACGTGGATTCTCTGATGTGGCCACAACCTTATGGAACGCCCTAGTCCACTCACATTGCTTATTAGCTGTCTCATCCTATTGTTTGCACTGACTTACACCGGCTTGAGTCTCACTGAGAAAAGCAAGCTATAAAGTAAGTAAATGAAGAAATAAATCCATAGTGTGCACCAGTGTTCCCTCGAAGCTGAGTTAG
>NW_015215421.1:0-711 GCF_001447785.1 Gekko japonicus | reverse complement strand
GTGTGCTCAAATGCTTATACACGCCTTGGACAGTTTTTCTCAACAGATTTCAATGCTTTCGCTTCCGCTCCCCCCCCCCCTGTTTTTTTGCTTAAAAGTCCATGCGCATGGGAGGGGCCCCTCCCCCCACTCGCTTCACTTCTCGGTCCATGGGGTGGGGAGCTTTCTTTTTATATTTGTCAAAGGCGCTTTAATCTGACTCGCGTTCATATTGGTCTTCCGACCTCGCTTAGTCTCTGATTCAGCTGCTCGATCCCCAGCGCTTGTCCCAGTCAGCGTCACTAGGTTCCATTTGGACACTCGCAGGAGGGACCATCGGGGCGAAGAGGCGCCTCAATTCCCAAGCATCACGCTGGCGAAGAGGCGACCTCTCGAGAGCCCCATGGCTAGAAGCCCTTTGCCGGGCTTCTTGGGGGGCAATGAGTCCGCGTACCCCTTCCTTCCCCTCTCGTGCGCAGATCGCATCCCCGGGAGGTCCGGGAGATGCGACTGCTCAGCGTGCCGCCATCAACCAGAAGTCCAAACTGAGGCTTTCTCAGCCACTCCCATCCACTGGAGTTCCATGGGCTCTGATTGGCTGGGCTTGGATTTACCCAAGGCTACCGTCAACAGGACTGGTCCAGAGCCTTGGCGGAGGGGTGGGACTTAGGGAGATGATTACCACAGCCTCCCCATGTTAAATAATAATGCTGTTTCAGTCCACTTCAGCAA
>NW_015215420.1:0-725 GCF_001447785.1 Gekko japonicus | reverse complement strand
GTTGGTCAAGGCGATCACTGACCACTTCATGCCACAACTGACCAAAATGACGTGGTGCCTAAACTTCTTTGTGCGGCAACAGAAGTCCAAGGAAGAGGCCACCAATCTTCAGGCCAGTCTACGTCGTTTGGCCACCAAATGTGGATTCCTGGACCTTGGAGATGCTCTAATGAACCAATTCGTTGTGGGCCTCTGGGAACCTAAGCGCCGTCGCAAGCTCCCAAGCCAAGATGAGTTAACCCTCGAGAAGGTCCTGCAAGAGGCCACTGCATATGAAAAAATTGCACAGGGATTGCCGCGCACATGCGGCACACCAGGCGTATACCTCCCCAACCTCAGACGTATCAGACGAGGACAAAATCCATCAGGTTTGTTGCCCACCTTGACAGGAGTCATGGTCATCGACCACCACCACTAATGCCAACCCTGTGAAGACAGCAGCCAAGACCAACAACCGACCTGCAAGGTCCAACCCAAAAACACAATGCGCCAGCTGCGGGGAGGACCACAAATGCCGCTCATGCCGCTTCAGAGACACTTTGTGCAGATCCTGCAGGAAGGTCAGCCACATAGCTCGGGCCTGCCGCTCCAGAGGTCCCCGGAGACACAGCGCCACTCACCAGGAATCCACAGAACTGAACACAATGGCTGCTCTCTACGATCAGGTACTGAGTTTGCCCCGGAACACCCCAAATAAGATCCATGTAACTGTGCTGATAGAGGAG
>NW_015215419.1:0-721 GCF_001447785.1 Gekko japonicus | reverse complement strand
GACCACTGGTCTGATCCTGCAGGGTTCTTATGTCCCTATGGGAACACTGTTTTTTTTTTTTAAGTTTCTGATCACAAAGAGGGAGTGCGTATGCACTTCCCACATGTGTAGACTCCATTCTCCAAAGCTTGAGATCTAGGGATGCAAGACCCTGGAGTGGCGTAGGGTTCCCCCAGTCTTTGGGGCTCTAATCCACCACTGGTCAGCTGGCCGACAGTGGAAGCCCCATATCCGAACAAGGATGTCACCATGCAATATTCCTGTCACAAAGACATCTCCCGAAAGTGGTGTCATCACATTGCCGACGTCAGGGGTGACACTCTAGTTCTTGGGCAAACTCTATGGTTTTGAGGGCAAAAAAAGCAGAGTTTTGCCCAAAAACTAGAGCGTCACCCCCCCACGTCAGCAATGTGATGATGTCACTTCCAGGTGATGTCATCACAGCATGCCACCAGAAGGTCCCGCATGGCAGAGACCTGGCAACCCTATTGAGATATCACACAGGTGGGTAGCAAAGCCAGCATGCTTACTCCCGCTTCCCCTCTATGTACATTGATTTTGGTGTACGTAGTTTTGTATGTTGACGGGTCTCTCTCTGTCACTCAAGTCAACTCTCCTACATCCCATCCCACTCAGCCAACATTATGCCTTATGCTTTAGTGTGATTACAAAACCATATGAGGTGGAGCAAAGCAGCCAGTGGCTCCAGTTCAGTGAATCC
>NW_015215418.1:0-729 GCF_001447785.1 Gekko japonicus | reverse complement strand
ATGCTGTTGGAGCCCATCACCAGCCCTGTGGCCTGACCTGAGTGGGTTCCAAAGGCCTATGAAAGCCTTCGGAACTCACTCTTAGAGCTCACTTGGGCCAGCCCAACCTGGAGGTGGGCTCCAAAAGCATCTCACTTCTGGTTGGGCAGCCCAACCCAGAAGTAAGCTCCAAAGGCATTTAAATGCCTTCAGAGCTCACTTCCAGGTCAGCCGAACTGCCCAAACCACAAACCAGTTCGTGCAATGGAGGAGTTTGTTGGAGGTTCATGGTTCAGGGTTTGTGAAAACCTCAAACCATAAACCTCCAACAAACCTCCATTTTCCCAATTCCCAATTCATGCCCACCCCTAGTCTACATCGGATGGAGTAAGTTTCACAAAAGCTTACACTCTGAAATTATTGGCCTTTGAGGTGCTACTTTCAATAATTGTGTAGCAGACAGACATTGGGAGGCATATAACAGTATTACAGATGCAAGAGGAGCTGAGCTAGCTGAAATTTTCTTTGTGCACTTCTTACAGACATGGAAGCTTAGTAGAGGCCCCGGTCACATGGGCTGGAAAACGCGGGGGTAAGGCATGGCAATTTGCAGTGGCGCAATTTGCCGCGCAATAACGCAATCAGATGCATCAGCAGCAACCTACAGTTCCGACCCTCAGCGTGTGTGCTGCGCCAGCGTGATCACACCACGGGAGTCCAAAAGCAGCCCGTGGCAAACCGTTTGCCACC
>NW_015215417.1:0-754 GCF_001447785.1 Gekko japonicus | reverse complement strand
AATAGGGCATAGAAGCTGAGGCCTTACCCTGCTGTTGCCTTATGGCTCTGGGACTGAGAGAATGCCTCTGAATGTGGAGGTCCCCCTCAGGCACCATGGCTAGTAGCCATTAATAGACTTATCTTCCTGAAATCAGTCTAATACCCTTTTAAAGCTGTTTATTGCTGTGGCCACCACATCCTTGGCAGCAAATTCCACATTTTTATCACTCTGTCTGTCCTGGATCTACTGCCCATCAGCTTTATCGGATGCCCTAAAGTTCTAGTATTTTGGGAGAGAGGGGAAACTTTCTCTTTGTCAATTGTCTCCAACACACACATAACTGTGTAACCCTCTGTCTGACCTAGATAGCCTAAGGCCCCGGTCACACGGAGCATTAGCCACGCTACAGAGACGGAAGATAGGCAGATTTTCTGGGCGTGATCACACCACCACATCTGGGAAGCGTAGAGCTCCCGTGGCGAACCCGAGGCTTCCCGCCAAAGATGCAGGGTTAAAAACGAGTACCTCGGAGGTACTAGTTTCCGGAAACCGCGGAGCAAGGGCGGGCGCCTGATCGCGTTTCCGGTGGAATCCCGTGGCATCCGGCGCCCGCCTCGAAAAGAAGGTTGTTTTTTTTAAAGTCTCCACAGGATGCGCACAAGCACCCAATGGCGCAAGCGCATACTTGGATTTAAAAAAAAAACGTTTGCCACGACAGCACCGCTTCTTTGCCGCACCGTCTTATCGGCACCTCCCCGGGCTCCCCCCCAAC
>NW_015215416.1:0-743 GCF_001447785.1 Gekko japonicus | reverse complement strand
GAGAAGAGGACTCGCAATCATGGGTTTAATTATATGCGGGATATTAGGAAAAACGTTTTGACAGTGAGAGTTTTGCAACAGTGGAATCAGCTGCCTCGGGCGGCGGTGAACTCCCCCCTCCCTGGCAGTCTTGAAGCAGCAGCTGGACAAACACTCCTCAGGGATGCTCTCTTGGCTGAACCTGCACTGAGCAGGGGGTTGGACTAGATGGCCTGGATGGCCCCTCCCAACTCTGTGATTCTGTGATTCTATGAAACGCAAAGCTACCCCGCAATGCCAGTGTGGTGAAATGACTGATTTGGGCAAACTGTAATTCTGGGAAGAGAAAGTTTAAGCCTGTCATGCAGGATAGGTCCATAAGTGGGTGTTAGCCACGATGGGTAGATAGAACCTCCTTGTGCAGAGGCAGTACACCTCTGAATGACAGCTGCTGTGTTTGTAAGTGTTCCGGGGGCATCTCGTTGGCCAGTGTGGGAGACAGGACGCCGGACTAGATAGACCATTGGTCTCATCCAGCGTGGCTCCTCTCCCAGGGCCCTTGCTTGTAAACATTTGGCACTTCTTGGTTTAAAGAGCCAGAGATAATATACGAGTGGATCAGAGCCAGCATGGTGTCATGGTTAGAGAGACTGAGACTGAAGAGAGGTTCAGATCCTTGCTGAGCCATGAAACTCACTGGGTGAGGCTCATCGGGTCGCACCCTTGCTATCTCACTGTAACCTACTTCACAGGGGTGTTGTGGG
>NW_015215415.1:0-747 GCF_001447785.1 Gekko japonicus | reverse complement strand
TCGAGGTAAAGGATGTCAGGTAGGAGGTGCGGGGAAAGACTTTTCTCTCCTGGAGAGCAGCTGCCGGTCAAAGCGGACAGAACGTGCCCCAGTGATCTAAAGCCCTTTTGAGTGCTTCTGGAGAACTGCTGTAAGTGGACTGCAAGCCCAAGAATCCCTGGTTCAGTTCTTGCCTCTGCAAGGAAGTTACTTTTCTTTTATTTATTTAATTCAATTTGTACCCCGTCCTTCCCACCAAAGCCACAGCTGACTTATGGAGACCCCCAAAAGGGTATTCAGGGCAAGAGAAAAAGCAGAGTTGGCTTGCCATTGCCTGCCTCTGCACAGAGCTGACCCTGCTTAGCTTCTGAGAGCTGACAAGATGAAGCCAGCCGGGGAACCAAATTCACTAGGTGGGCATAAATTGGACAGAAAGTGTGCTACAGTGCTGGACAGGCAAAACCCAGATTCAAATAGGTTACCAACTTCCAGTTCTCCTGGAATCCCGATTCGTCTCAGACTACAGAGATCAATTTCCCTGGAAGAAATGGCCGCTTTGGAGGGTTAACTCTCTATGGCATCACCTGCCCTACCCCCAAGCTCTGCCCCCAGATCTCCAGAAATCTTCCCATGCTGGAGTTGGCAAACCTAGACCAGTTACCTCCCTCAGCCTAACCTACCTCACAGGGTCACTGTGAGGATGAGAGGAAGGTGGGGTAGAAATGTGAGAAATAAGCACCCTTGCAGGCAATGTTCCCTCTAAGCTGT
>NW_015215414.1:0-722 GCF_001447785.1 Gekko japonicus | reverse complement strand
TAAGAACGTCCCCCAGGTATAGTCAGACAGTCTCAAATGTGCAAAGCCCAGTGGGATGGGACAACAGGCTTGCTAATATATCCCCTTGCCCCATGCATGGCACCCAGCAACGATGATTCCAACACCACCGGTGGATTAACATCGGAAGCACTGATCTTTGGGGGTGGGGAGCTATTTCAGACTCTCATGTTCTTCAGACAAGTAAACAGTATAGAAGCAGGACAAACT
The DNA here is from genome assembly GCF_001447785.1 of Gekko japonicus. Lineage (NCBI taxonomy): Eukaryota > Metazoa > Chordata > Lepidosauria > Squamata > Gekkonidae > Gekko > Gekko japonicus. Next base: position 494 of record NW_015215414.1, on the reverse strand, counting down.
TTTCTGTATCAGCCATCCAGAAGTATCTGAAACACGTTTATGTAACTGAAATACATTTTATCAGATTTACCTTGTGGCTACCATCAGTCACCTATATTGCACTAGATTCGATTCAGAAGTACCTTAGAGGCCAACAAGAGTTTTGGGTATGCCCTTTTGAGAGTCAAAGCTCCCTTCTTTGAAGGGACTCTTGAAAACTTATACCCTCAAAATCTTGATGGTCTCTAAAGTGCTACTGGACTTGAATCTAGCTCTTCTTTGGCAGACCAAAATGGCTACCCCTCGGAAACTATATTACAGTGTGTCTATAGTGCCCTTTAGATGCAGCCGTGTCCTACAGCTATGGAATGACTGCGACATGTGAATAGGGCTGACTGCATGGATAAGACTCACATGAGCAGCCCTACCCATGTGATTGCTGCACTCAGAGGCAGGATCAAGTCACACGGGACTGCCTTACAGAAATATGGACAGCTGTGGCAACATCCGAAGGG
>NW_015215413.1:0-732 GCF_001447785.1 Gekko japonicus | reverse complement strand
TGAGCGTGCCGCCATCAACCAGAAGTCCAGGAGCAAGATCCTTAACCTCAGACCGCCTTGACTCAGGCACAGGATCTCCGTCTTTGTCGGATTGAGTTTCAACCAGCTCTGCCTAAGCCAATCAGTCATAGCCTATAACGCCCGGTCTAGATCTTCCGGTTTGGAGACTGACTGCCCAACAACAGATAGAGCTGGGTGTCATCCTCATACTGGTGACATCCCAGCCCATGCTTCTGGGCGATCTGAGCAAGAGGGCACATATAGATGTTAAAGAGCATCGGGGACAACACTACCCCTTGAGGCACTCCACATTCCAGCACACTCTATGCCCCCTATCCTTGGTGGCGGGGAGTAAGCCTCCCGGATGAAAACAAATTAGCAAGTATTATAATGCTCCTGTATAAATACTGTGTACAGTTCTGGTCACTGCACCTCAAAAAAGATATTGTAGCAATGGGAAAGGTGCATAAAAGGGCAACTAAAATGATTAAGGGGTTGGTACACTTTCCCTATCAAGAGTTTAGGGCTCTTCAGCTTGGAGAAACAATGAATGAAGGGTGACATGATAGAGAAGGTAGAAAAAGAAGTACTTTTCTCCCTTTCTCACAATACAAGAACTTGTGAGCACTCAATGGAATTGATGAGCAGTAGGTTTAGAACAGATAAAAGTGCTTCTTTGCTCAAAGAGTAATTAACACACAGAATTCACCACTTCAGGAAGTGGTGGTGGCT
>NW_015215412.1:0-848 GCF_001447785.1 Gekko japonicus | reverse complement strand
GTAAATAAGGTAGCTTTTCAGCACCCCTCTATCACTGATCCCTCTAAGCTGAGTTAGTGTGAGCTCACTCACAGTTTTTTAGCCTCTGGCTCACATATTTTTGTCTTAGCTCAGGAAGGGATGGCTCCAGAGCAAGCTAATCTATGCAGCAGCCAAATCACTCGCTCACAACTTTAATACCAGTAGCTCAAAAAGTAGGATTTTTGCTCACAAGACTCCACAGCTTAGAGGGAACATTGCCCTTCATACATCCAGCCTCAGCAGCCAAGCATGGCTACGGTCCATCTCTTGCTCTTTGTTTCCTCTCTTCCCCTGCCCTAACTCTGAGGATCGCAAGGAGACACACTGGACTTCCCCCTCCACTGCCCCACCCCTGCCGCCACCACTACCACCCCAGGCTGAGTTACCGGCCCCGGGTGACCCAGATGGCAAGATCCTGGCGCAGAAGGGAGGGGTATGAACCTGGTTCTCCTAAATCTCCCCCCAACCCCTTTCCTCCATGGGCTGAGAACAGGTGGGGGGAGGGGAAGAAAGGAGGCCAATGTCCCCCACCCACCCCAAAACTCACTCTGTCTCCCGGCTCACAACAGCAGTTCCCCTTTCCCCCTTCACTCCCCCACTCGCTTCTGAGGTCGGGATGACTTTCCCCTCAGAGTGGCACACACAAGACAGCCCAGTTGCCTTCCAATCTACGCGCCTTCCTCCTTGCTCCCCTGCCGGTCCTGTCCCTTTGTCAGCAAACTACTGTTCCCTATGCCTGCTTTTGCCAGCCCTCCTCACCGTCTCTGTTTGTGTGGCTTCTCTAATCCTCAGCTCCGACCACAAGGTAGTGGCTTCTCTAATCCTCA
>NW_015215411.1:0-745 GCF_001447785.1 Gekko japonicus | reverse complement strand
AGTCCTTGCTATCACTGAGCCCTGGCTGATGCACAAGACCAGGCAGGGGAAAATAAGATTTGGGGCAGTCGCCTGCAGTATTCTGTTATGTTTTCAGGGGAGCTGGGGAATCTTCCTGATTTACATTCTGTTCCGGTCAAGGAGAGTCAGCGCCAACCACTGCTAAACTGTTATGTAATTTCTGATCATTGTAATGGCCATGGCCAGTAGTTTTCAAACTTCAGTGACCTTGTCTGCTAAGGAACGTCTGTCATGGAACTCCTCTACTTTGCAAAGGCTTCTGGGACATATTCTAGTCTGCACAGTCAGATCATGCAACGTGCCTCTTGGCCTTTGCCACTGTGCTGTGCAAGGTTTAATATGCATTGGAATGTACTGACCCTCTCCTGTGGCTGTACATTCCAGGGAAAGACCAGTAATGGTAGACAAACTGACTTTCAAGGAACTAGTCCCCACTGATCTTATTGAGGGATCTCCCCACCCCCAAACAGTTTAGGGCAGACAACTCTAGCTTGGGAAATTCCTGGAGCTTTGGGGGATAGAGCCTTGGGAGGGTGGGGGTTGGGAAGATGGGTATGATCCCATAGAGTCCACCCTCCAAAGTAGCCATTTTCTCTAGGGAAACAAATCTCTGCAGCCTGGAAATCAGTTATAATTTTTGGGAAATCTAAAGGCTCCACCTAGATGATGGCAACTTTAAATCAGTTTGTGAGGCTTCTCTAGGGCTGCCAAGTCCCTCCGGGGG
>NW_015215410.1:0-734 GCF_001447785.1 Gekko japonicus | reverse complement strand
TGTTTGACTGTTGGTTAAGTCAACAAACACATTTAGGTCCTCATAGAGTAAATATTTATTTGTTTGTTTATTTTAAATGGTTGAACCCCACTTTTTGGGCAGAAGTGGTTAACAACATGGATTTTAGAATTTGAAACAATATAAGCAATTTTAAATAAAAACAAATATCAGAAAATCAGGTGAAGTCAACATAAAATATCTAGTCCAGTCAGAGGGATCTAAAACCAGGAAATTCCAACTGCCTGTTGAAAGAGATCACAATGTATGTTCATCCCACCTTTTCTCCAAAGAGCTCATGTTCTCCCTTTCCGTTTTTTAACCTCATAGCACTGCTGTGAGGTAGATTAGGATCAGAGAATGACTGGACCAAGGCCACACAGCAAGTTTCATGGCAGAGAGGCTATTTGAGACAAAAGGGGGGGGGGATGAACCTAGAAACATGGGATCCAGAACCTGAAAAGGTTAGTCAAATAGAAAAGAGGGCCAACAATAAAAGCTTAGTATATCTTTAGTATATAAAAAGATACATTAATTTATTAACAAAGAATTTTAAAATATATAAGGGCCCAATTACACTTCATGTAAAAATACCAGAATCTAACACAAAAGGGCTAATGGACTTGATCTGACGCATTTCGGTCTGCGTTAGGGTTGGCAAGTTCTTTTTCTTCCATGGCGGTGGGCTCCCGGGCGGCGTCTTGAGCATGCGTGCGCGCCGCATGCACATCAGCCGG
>NW_015215409.1:0-776 GCF_001447785.1 Gekko japonicus | reverse complement strand
ACAATTATTCTGAATTTGATAACAGTTTATATCTTCAGATTAGTGGCACAGCTGCGGACACACGCATGGCACCACAGTATGCTACCTGTTTTCAGGTGGGCATCCACTGTAAAACTTTGCAATGGACCTGTGAGCACCACCTTCGGTCAAAAATCCCTGGACTGCCCAATCTACCTGCATGCTTTGGGCTACCATCCAGAATTGGTTGTGGTACTGTATACATCAGGACTCAAACTGTGTTCTGCCGCTTCAGACCGATACAGCTACCAGGGCCGGCTCGCAAACTAGGCGAACTAGGCGTTCGCCTAGAGCGCACCAGCCCTTATGGGCGCCAAACTGCACCCGCCTTACCACCAAAAGACCCCCCACCTAAAGCCCTGCATTTCCATGGCTGGGTGACCCCCCCACCACCACAGCTGCCCGGGCTAACTTCTCCCTGCCTGCCCCCTCGGCTTCTCCTCCTCCTCTTCCTCGCGGCCGGGGACTGGCAGCTGCAGCAAGAGCAGCAAGAGCAGGGCTGGGGGAGCGGCGGCTTGTGAGCGCCCCACAGGTCAGCCTCTTCTCCGGGTGCCCTGATGAGGGGTGACAAACTGCACCCCTACCCCCCACTGGCTCTGACCAGGTGGGCGCATGGGGGGGGGGCCAGAGGGGATCTTCGCCTAGGGTGCACAATAAGCTGAGGCCAGCCCTGACGGCTACCCACTTGAATCTGTCTTCTTAATGCCAGCCAGTGACATAAATGAGACCCTGGTGGTGTAGTGGTTAGAGTATCAGAC
>NW_015215408.1:0-757 GCF_001447785.1 Gekko japonicus | reverse complement strand
CACACCATGTAATCTGCCTTGAGTCTCTGCGAGAAAAACAGACTGTAAATAAAGTAAATAAAATGGATAAATAGACGTATTTGGGAATCGTAGGCTATTTTAAAAGTCCTCTCTCCGTAACTTTACCACCTGGAGCTGCATTCAATGTCTTGAGTTCCTCCAAACCCTTCAGAGATTTACATATGTTAATTTGTCCTGCCTCCTATTGCTTTTAATCCCTTAATAAATGCCTATTTGCCTCCCACTTGTCTTTCAACAGTAGTCTGAGATAAGGGGCTCAGGGAATATGGGGTTTGTCTGCAGAGTTACCAGTTCTGGGTTGGGAAAGACCTGGAGATTTTGGAGGCGGAGCCTGGGGAGGCCAGGGCTTAGGGAGGGGAGGGACATCCGTGGGATGTAACGCCATACAGTGCACCGTCCAAAGCAGCCATTTTCTCCAGGGGAAATGATATCTTCACCAGCCACCAGCCAGGGATTGTCAACTCTATTTGTCTGGCTGTTCAGGTCTGCTGAACAGATAACTGGCGTGTGTGTGTGGAGGAGAGATAGAGACGTTTTCGGCGGTGTCAAGTTTCCCCCTGCCTGCTCTTCTATTCATCCGCAGCTTTCCCTCATTTCCGCAGATGATTTCTCCCTCCCAGGAGCAAAAACGCAGTTTGCCCCCTCTGGCAGTGCAGCACGGGAATTTCTGGAAACAGTGAAGTCTGATGCCATGGAGCGACAGGAAGCAAACTGCGTTTTTGCGCCTGGGACTGCA
>NW_015215407.1:0-804 GCF_001447785.1 Gekko japonicus | reverse complement strand
AAATCAAACAAATAAATAAATAAAATAAATGCATAGCACAATGATTTCTGCTCATACTTTATTATAGATGGAAGAACAAGAGATACTTTTGCCGGCTTATATTTGCAACTCACACTACACCCACAAGTGATTGGATATTTACAGTGCAACCCCGAGACCATAGGTCCCTCCTAGGATCCTAGCTTCCCCATAGGTGCATGCTAGGATCTGTTTGTTTAGGCTATTGTCCCTAGAAGCAAAGCTTGGGTCCTTAGCCCAAATGAGTGTTTGCCCGACCACGTACATGGGCTTCCCCAGGAACACAACAAACACTAAGGCAGATGATGATACACAGGGCTATTTTTGGGCAGGAACGCACAGGAACGGAGTTCCGGCTGGCTCCTGAGTTGGCCACGCCCAGCAGGAACTCATTAGCATAATAGACCACACCCAACAGCAGAAACTCATTAGGATTGGCTACATTAGGGGGTGTGTGGCCTAACATGCAAAGGAGTTCCTGCTCCAAAAAAAGGCCCTGGGTTTTGTCAACAAACAAGGTAAACAGAATAACAAGCAAAAGGTGGGTGTGGCTGGATGACCACACTTCTGGCAACATGGGGGTGTGGCCTAATGTGCTAATGAGCTGTGCTGTCAGGGGTGTTGGCTATTATGCTAATGAGTTCCTGCTGGGCTTTTTCTACAAAAAGAGCCCTGATGGCAGGGTAGGAGCTTTCACTTGTGAATGCTCACTTCTTCAGACAGAAAAGTGCAAGAGCCCAGTAGCGCCCTTAAGACGAACAAAATTTGTGGCCGGGTAGGAGCTTT
>NW_015215406.1:0-737 GCF_001447785.1 Gekko japonicus | reverse complement strand
CCTCTGTTCTGCAGCCAAGGAGGCAGGGACCCGCAGTCTTTGTGGGACGGTCTCCTCTACCCGTGGTCCAGGGACTTTCTCTTCCTCTTCCCCCTGCTCCCCCTGCTTCCGAGAGTGGTGCGCAAAATCATCAGCGATTGAGCTGATTGCATCCTCATATTCCCGTGATGGCCAAGGCAGCCATGGTTTTCAACCATACTGGATCTGTCAGCAGGGATCTACCACCAGTTTCCACCGGTTCAAATCCTCTTGCTCCTATCCGAGGCACTTCTCCTATACCATGACGTTCCACGACTGAAGTTGACAGTCTGGAGAGTGGTATTGACAGTTTTTCCAGCTGCATAGCAAATGTGCTACAGAAAGGCCACTACACAAAAATCATACCATTATAAATGGTGAAAGTTTTGCTCATTTTTGGGTGCTGATGTCCCTCGAGCCGCTTCTGGGGGTCTCAAAAAGGTTTTCGATTTCCTTCTGTCTCTCGCTGAGTCTGGACTGTCACATTCCTCGCTGAAAGTTTATTTGGCTGCACTTTCAGCCTACCACGTTCAAGTTGAGGGATGCACACTTTTTTCACATCCTCTTTCTAAATGTTTTTTAAAGGGACTGTTACACCTTTATCCTCCTATCAAACGTCTTGTGGACCCCTGGGACTTTCCCCTAGTTCTTCACCAACTCACGAGAAAACCTTTTGAGCCACTCATGATGTGCAAGTTGAAATTGCTGTCATGGAAAAC
>NW_015215405.1:0-739 GCF_001447785.1 Gekko japonicus | reverse complement strand
TGTTAAGTTTTTAGGCTTCTCTTTGCAACACAAGAAAAAAGGCATAAAAATGGTAGAAGCAAATATTATCAGAATTATGAGGTTGTACAAAGAAAGCTTCTGAGATAATAGTCTGTATCAATGGTATCAAACATGTGGTCCGTGGGCCAGATCCAGCCCGCGCAGGGCTCGAAAACGCTCCCCCCCCCGAAAGCAACTTCCTTCTCCTGCTTCCTTTCCCAGGTCTGCTCCTGAAGCTGCACCCTAGCTTGCTTTTTCCCAGCTCTCTCAGTGGCTCTTTGCTTCCTGCCTCTTGCCTCCCTCCCCCCTCCTTCGCTCTGTCTCTCTCTGTGTCTCTCTCTCTCATACACACACGGAGAGACAGCTCTGTGGTTGCTTCCAGCAGGAGTGATAAAAAGACAAGCCCCCTCTTCTCTCACGCAGAGAGCTTCTGCTTCTTTCTCTGGGGCTGCTGCTCCTCTTTGGGGAGGGAGGTGAGGAAAGAGAAAGAGAAGAGTCCCATTGCCGCTTCAAAACCAACAACGTTTTATTCCAGGTATAAGCTTTTGGGTACAAGCATACTTCTTTGGAGGGAGGAAGAAAAAGGGTGGGTGGATTCTTCTGACAAGGACAATGTACACTGAGGAAATTATTGTGCCTTATTCCGAAAAGTTTTGGTTTTTTTATGATTGGATTTCTCTGTTCATATCTGGATTTATTATTTTTCAAAGATACCCGGATTAGGAATTAGAACACGTGG
>NW_015215404.1:0-748 GCF_001447785.1 Gekko japonicus | reverse complement strand
GTGAAACTACTGGACAAGCTTCAGACAACATTTTTCTGTAAAATCCTTGGCCTACCCTCATGTATACCATCTTCAGTCATACAGCTTGAAATGAGCTTTTCGAATATCTCAACCTTGATATGGAAAGCCATCATCAATTTCAAATTTAGAGTGCTTAATGCTGAAGAGCTCCCAGTTTTCACTCGGTTAGCAGCCCATGAGTGCTGCTGGTCTTTGTGGAACAGAACCGTGGATTACAAAATCACTCAGTTGAGTCCACAGAAGCCTATGAACCTTTTAGCAGAGAGGAAAAGAGCATTATTTTCTGAGAAACCTCTTATACTGCAATGGGAACTTTTATTTAAAGATGCCAGAAGGCAATGTTCCCACTTTATGTGGGAATCAAATACTCAGTTGAATTTGAAATCCCACAATATCTCCAGACTCTGACAATTTCCAGACTGAGGTCGTCATTTATGATAGTGTGCTACAATGCATTGCCCATAGCTCAGATGAAGGGTTGTTTCTAGGGGTGTGCACTTTTTATAAACTGAGCCGAAAAAATACCCGAAAATAACTTATCAGTATTTGGGGGGTATTTTTGCAGCCAAATATCAGTTGGGTATTTATTGAGCTGATACAGCCAAGCCCAAAAAATCCTGAGTCAAACTTTTCCTGTAAAATTTTTGCCCTACCCTCATGAATTAAATCTTCACTCATATGGGTAACTGTTGCTAAAGCATGTTTAAAGGGATTGCAGTCCCTTTAA
>NW_015215403.1:0-727 GCF_001447785.1 Gekko japonicus | reverse complement strand
CAATTTTTCCAGTTTTTCAGGAAAAAACAGGGGGAAAACGGGTTTTCCCCGAATTTTTCCGTTTTTTTTCCGGGCCTTCACATCTCTAGGTCAGAGCTTAGATGACTGGGACTAGCATCTGTATGAGACCAGAAGAGCTTGCTGCTGGAGAGACAAAGGAGTGGTGCTTACGTGTTAGCAAACAGTCTGAGGTCCGGGATACAAATGCTGTCCTCTCCACAGTCCAAAATGATATGGGTCTGCAGATTAGAACAAACATGCAAAGCCATGACTGAATGAACATGGCCTGGATCCTGCAGGTTCCTCAGTAGACACATGCCTACAGAGTGGGGAGCCCGCTGAAATCCAGGAAAAGTGAGATGACTCTGGAGGGCAAACAGCATCTAACTGAGAGCATGAGTTACCTTTCCACTGGTCCCAGTTAACTGCATACAGAACCCACCACCACAATCACCCTTTTCATGGGAGAACTCCTTGGAGTCATGGAAAGAGGTCTCTCCCTACAGACCGTTAACATAGGAAAGCACATACACACAATGCATTTCAATGCCCGACAGTGTTGTTCAATTACCTTCATGTCACTGTGGAACAGCAGTGTTAACAAGTCCCTAACAGCAAAAATATAGATGACTGCAGAACCCGAACTAAAAATCTACAGAGAGATATGCTGATCACAACACGGTGTAATACTGAATCTACCACTAGAGGGAGCAAAACCATGCAGAAC
>NW_015215402.1:0-752 GCF_001447785.1 Gekko japonicus | reverse complement strand
GGAAGGCGATTGTAAGCCGCTTTGAGACAACGTGAGACCTGCTGGGTGACGTTGGGCTAGTCACAGTTCTCTTTGCACTCTCTCAGCCCCACCTACCTCACAAAGCACCTGTTGTGTAGGGAGAGGAAGGGAAGGTGATTGTAAACCACTTTGAGACTCCTTAAGGCAGAGAAACGCAGGGTATTAAAACCAACTCTTCTTCTCCTTCGTCAAGATTTGTGTTGGACAATGTTTTGCTGATGGACATGTATCCGTCATGTATGGTTTGCTGAAACACCACACGTAAAGCCCCATGAAGATACATCTCTTCTTGAATTGTAGTTGATTAATGTGCATATGCATGTCTGTAAGATGGAAGGAGAAACGAAGGTTGTCGTGTAATCTACATGTATTGTGTTCTTGACAAAATTCGGGAATTGAAAAGTGGAACAATGTAAGATACCTCATGTGTCGGTTCCACGTTGGAAATCAGGCTGGGTCATTTGAAATTCCCAGACTGAAGGAGAAATCTGGATGGCAATTTCCAACGCATAACTAGCTAGGATTTGCCGGTATATCTTTCTGGCCCATGGACTAGTGCCTCTTGCAGTAAGCCACTGAAGGCAGGAGAATACAGAAGCATTGTGGCTACCTCAGGAAGTTTTGGTCGGTGGCTAATAGTGACTGATGGCCAGGTGACTATTTTTTTAAAAAAAAATTGTGAGTATTTTGTGTGGGTGTATTCCTGGAAATCATGGTTGACTTCTGGCAAC
>NW_015215401.1:0-725 GCF_001447785.1 Gekko japonicus | reverse complement strand
CCAGAAATATATCTGCTGAATATTATTCCAGATAACCTTGAACAAAATGATAAATATTTACTAACATATATATTCACATCATCAAGAATTATGGTAGCAAGGTACTGGAAAACAGATAAACTACCCTCCAGAATAGAAATAGCAAAAAAATTGCTAGATGTAGCAGAATTAGATAAATTAACAATGATATTACGTGGAAAAGAAGAAGTAATATTTCAAAAGAAATGGTTTATTTTATTTATTTATTTCATTCCATTTATATCCCGCCCTCCCCGCACGCAGACTCAGGGCGGCTTACAAGGTACAAAGTGCAATAAAAACAAACAGATTAAAACAACTGAAGCTAAAATGCACAACTAACAGGATACATGAAAGACTGAAATTACACACTCCCCATTGCATATCAGGAGGAGGTCAGAGGATCAAAAGGGGGGGGACGCCACGGGCCGCGATGTTCCAGTTACTCTATTGGCCCAACCCGGCGGTCCTGCTCCGTAGTTTCGAGGTGGTGGTAGTGGGGGCAGCGGCTTTTACGCAAAAGCCTGGAGGAAGAGCTCCATCTTGCAGGCCCTGCAGAACTGTAAAAGGTCCCGCAGAACCCTGATCTCCTCCGGGAACTCATTCCACTAGGTAGGAGCCGCCACCGAAAAGGACCTGGCCCTCGTGGTAGCTAGCCTGGCCTCGTGGTAGCTAGCCTGTTGTGACCCCGACTGAAGTGCTCTTTG
>NW_015215400.1:0-772 GCF_001447785.1 Gekko japonicus | reverse complement strand
ATAAATTGTCTTTCTTTTGGAAGATTGTGCTTATTTGATGTGCCTTTGGGATCTGATAAAGAAAAAGCCCTCGGCACCTCTAGTGAATTTCCCTTCCTCAAGGTCAGAAGGAGGATTACCATCACAGGTTGCATCGCATTATGTGACTGGCCCACAGAAACCCAGCAAGTTCCATTTCATTTCATTGTGTCTGACAAAGTGTGCTTGCACATGAAAGCTTACCCTTTGAATAAAACTTTGTTGGTCTTAAAGGTGCCACTGGACTCAAACTTTGTTCTCCAGCAAGTTACAGGGCAGAGTAGGGATTCAGTCTTGGGTCTCCCACATCTTCATCTAATGCTAACAAAAAGCGTTTAATTTAAATTTCTTTAAAATTAACCTTTATACAAGATTTAGAGCCAGGTAGGAAGATACTGTACTGGTCTTTAAAAGGGAATAAACACACCCCTTCAGGGGAGGAGATGTTACTCAAAGGGGCCATGTTCTGCAAAAAGTGGATAACAGCTTCTTTCACATGATAGAGAAAAGCTGAAAGTTAACTCTGGTACAGCCCCGCATAACTAGAATGCAATCCTTTTGTGGATAAAGTAGAAAATCAGTAATAAGAACTACAGTTCTTAAAATACGTGTAAGGAGTTCTGTAGTAACATTCGCTGAAGCAATCTCCACAGCTTTCTTCTAGAAGAAAGCTAATCCCACACAAAGTTGCCATCTTCTATACAGGCTAGGAAGCAGAAAGAACAATACAGAAGCTTTTTATTTATAATCTCAT
>NW_015215399.1:0-749 GCF_001447785.1 Gekko japonicus | reverse complement strand
AGCCACTGTTATCTTGGCTATTGCCAGTAAGGTTGCTACCTTAACATTTTTTGCGTTTTCCGTTCACAGGTGTCAGGGAGGACGTCTAGGAGGACTGTCTCAGGGAGTGCAGGTAAGTCTAGCCCTGTGATAATTTTGATATGATTTAAAATCTGAGACCAAAATGGTTGAATTTTTGAACAAGACCACCAGCAGTGGAGAAAGTCTGCGGGTTGTCCACAGCCTTTCCAGCAGTTTTTATCGTAGTCAGGGTAGATCTGGTTTAGACGAACAGGTGTCAAGTAACAACGATGGAGCATCTTGAAGGAGGTTAATTTGATATTGAAAGATTTGGAGGATAAGTTTGGCGACGACCATATCTCTGGCCAATGTTCTGGCTGAATCCTATTTTGGCAATCCTTTATCCATTGATTATGGGATTTCAAGTGTGTGGGTTTTATGTTTTTGTTTAGTATCTTGTAAAGTTTAGAGATAAGGCCTTTACTAGAATCGGTTTTGTGGGTGATTAGTTTTTCAAAGTCCGTAAATTGCTTATTGGAAGAGTCTGATGTGGATCTTTCTCTCAGCATGTGTTGAACTTGAAGAAAACGGAACCAGGGGATTTTCTCACCTATCTTCTGTTCTATTTGTGCTTTTGTGAGAGGAAGTCCTTTGTCTGTAAGGTCGATTAAACGTGTTAATCCCGCGCGTCTCCATGCCTGAAAGGCCAGTTGCTCTTTACCTGGAGTAAACCATTCTTGATTTAAGAA
>NW_015215398.1:0-743 GCF_001447785.1 Gekko japonicus | reverse complement strand
ATTCTCCCATTGACATTAATGTTAAACATGTGTGCCTTTCATTGTCTCAAAAAGGCTTTATTCTGTCTGTCTGAAATTTGGCCGTGTGAGTGTTCTCTAAGTTTTGCTCGGTTTGGATGGAAAACCATGAAAACACAGATCCTAGAAGGGGGCGAGGGATCTTCCAGTGAAACTAACGAGAAATACAAATGAAACAGAATTATGAAAACAAAACAGCAGTAATGAAAGAAATAATAATGAAACCAAATCATACAAAAACAACCCAATAACAAAACAGTCACTATTGGAATTAATAATTTTTAAAAAATGAAACGAACTCCCATGCACAAGTCTATTAAATAGACAGTTCAATGAATCTGCAAGTTACCAAATCTGATTGGCTATGAGATCATAGTGTTTGTACTAGGGAAAAGAATGGTTATTCTTCAAACAGCAGAAGAGAGCAAGAGTCCAGTAGCACCTTAAAGGCTAACAAAATTTGTGGCAGGGTATGAGCTTTTGTGTGTTATTGCTTACTTCTTCAGACTCAGGAAAGCTCATCCCCTGCCACAAGCTTTGTTAGGCTTTAAGGTTCTCCTAGACTCTTCCTCTTTTCTGCTGCTACAGACAGAATAACACGGCTACCCATTTTGATCTATTCTTCAAACAAACAGTGTTGAAAATGATCAGGGTTTCATACAGGCTCATGGTGAAGTGTCGCCATTGCCTGAATGTCAGATGTGGGAATTTGCAGGTCATTGTGT
>NW_015215397.1:0-800 GCF_001447785.1 Gekko japonicus | reverse complement strand
TTCTTGACTAACCTTTTTAGGTTCTGTATCTTATTCTTCTAACCACTCATACAGTTAGGAGGTTTCTCCTGATATTTAGCCGATAATGACTCCCTTGTCATTTCCACCCATTAGACCTAGTCTTGCAATCCGGAGCAAGAGAGAATAGATCTGCTCCATCTTCTACATGACAGCCCTTCAAATACTTGAAGACTGCAATCGTGTCGCCTCTAAACCGTCTCTTTCCCGGGCTAAACAGACCCAACCCTTTCATCCTTTCCTCTTAAGACTTGAATTCCAACCCTCTCACCATCCTGGTTGCCCTCTTCTGGACATGCTTGAGCTTGTCAACATCCTTCCTAAAATATCCTGGTGGCAGCTATGGACCAGAGTACCTTTTACTAGCTTTGACTGGTTAGTCAGCTGTGGGCCTTTCCTGGGTACATCAGCATGGACGGCTTCAGGAGGGAATTGGAGAAACATATGGGGCAGAGGTCCCTCAGTGGCTATTAGCCACAAGGTATAGATAGGAACTTTCTGTCTGGGGCAGGTGATGCTCTGGATTCTTGGTGCTGGGGGGGGGGCAACAGTGGGAGGGCTTCTAGTGTCCTGGCCCCACTGCTGGACCTCCTGATGGCACCTGGTATTTTTGGCCACTGTGTGACATAGTGTTGGACTGGATGGGCCTTTGGCCTGATCCAACGTTGGCTTCTCTTATGTTCTTATAGCCATCAAAATCCACTGAGTGAGCAACTCCAGTTACCTTTTAGTACCTTTTACCACATTCATCTTCATTTAGAAGATGAAGAGTTGGTCTTTAT
>NW_015215396.1:0-753 GCF_001447785.1 Gekko japonicus | reverse complement strand
AACAACAACAACAACAATAATAATAAAATTAACCAGACCTAACACATATAAAATACCTGTTAAGACTATCTTGGCCTCTAATAATTAAAACCGATAAGACCTTTTAAAATCTCTCACTTGGTTGCAATGGTACTGTTTAATTTCTTGGCTCTAATCTTTCTAGCGGCCAAGGCAAAGAGAGTCCATCTCTTGTCATAATCAGAGAGGGGGTATAGGGCTGTCAATATCTTTGCTAAAAGTTTGGCCCTGGGTTCTGCGTATAAAGGACAGGCCAGGATATAGTGAGAAAGGTCTTCCACTGACTGCCCCGCATATACAGATAGGTTGGTCTACTGGAGTTTTTTTTTATAGCAACCAGTTAGCATCTCCAAAGGCATCATTTGAAAGCACACAGAAGTAAGGGAAAAAGCAAAGTAGCATCACTTTGCATGGGGACAACAGCTCAGTTCAAGAGAACTCAGAAGTAACCAGTGGGCAATGAGTCCCTGGGGGGGGGGACCTGGCAACCCTAGGCCTGTGAGACGGTAGGGTAGCCACCTCCCGGTTCCGAAATACCTGGAGATTTGAGGGTGGCACCTGGGAGAGTGAGGCTTAGCCACTCCTATCCAATCACCTTTATTGGCCTAACTGTAGCTTTAAAAAAGATGACAGTACAAGTCAGCCCCTGTGCCAACAGACAGAAGCCATCGAACTACAGCGATTTTGTATCATTGTCTGTAATAGCAATAATAGGAGAAAGTAATAAAATTCGGA
>NW_015215395.1:0-747 GCF_001447785.1 Gekko japonicus | reverse complement strand
GCTTAGCTTCTGAGATCTGGTGAGATCTAACTTGCCTGGACTATTGTGTATATGATTGGTCAAATGATCGTAATAAAGAACGAATGAACAGCCTGTCCCAGTTTGGTAGCCTTACATGCCCAAAGTCCCAGATCCTCCTTTAGGTTCCTCTTTCTTCCTCCTCAGCTTTGCTCAACCACCTTGCATTCCTGACCTCCCCTATCTCTTCCGGCATTGCCCTTTTATCTCAAGCCCAGCACCGTCCCTCTCTTCGCAGAGAGAAATAGATGCAGCCATAATCTATATTAAAGCAGTATCCTGCATACTTAATATTCTGAACAATATACTTAAGCAAAGAACAGGGAAAAAAGTAAAGTGTTCCATGTTACAGGCATGAACTGGGTAAAAGATACTTTTAGGGGAAGGGATTGTCCAACCAAGCTGTGCTATTTGGGAAAGGAGAGTGAACCCCCATTATCAGTTCTCCACACTGATCAGGGGTCTGGGGAGACAAACAGGCACATTATTTTTGACATTTCCCTATTTCACTCTTCAAGTGATTATTCAGACCATGCTCTTCTTACACATCCCAGTCTACACTGTAATCCTTCCATACTTTAACACACCTGCCTTCCCCCAACCTTATTTCAGTTTTAGGTGTTCTCCCCCATGCCCTTGTGTTCACAGCCCTCCTGTTCCCAACATATTTTCTTGATGCAGCACTCATGAAAATGCAAGATATTATATTGTTGTTCAGTCACACAGTCG
>NW_015215394.1:0-754 GCF_001447785.1 Gekko japonicus | reverse complement strand
AGTCTTGCTGGGGGTAGGGGGGAAGCTACGCCCTCTATTGTAGCCATGCCTGTTTTGACTGTCTGATGCGTGTGAACGTTTAGGTCCAGATCACATATAGTCTGCCCATACACATTCTCACACTGATTTGCTGTGATGGTTTCCTTTCTTCTCCCAGCTACCTGTACAAAAATGAGTAATCCCCCCCCCTTTCCAAAATCCTTGGTGTATTCAGCAAAATCCTTCATGCAGATCTAAAAAATATTGCATGGGCTGGTAAAATATCTATCAGTTGGCAACTCTGGGCCTATGCAGGTGGTCTTAAATAGTTGAGATAAACTAGGGTTGCCAACTTTGGGTTGGTGAATACCTGGAGATTTTGGGTTGGAGCCTAGGGGAGGTCGGGTTTGGGGAAGGGAGAGACCTCATTGGTCATTGGCAGTAAGTCCACTCTCCAAAGTAGCCATTTTCTCCTGGGGAACTGATCGCTGTCATCTGGAGATCGGTTGTAACAGCGGGAGCTCTCCAGGCTACACCTGGAGGCTGGCAACCCTACAATCTACTGAAGCACCCAGGGGAACTGCCCCCCCAGCCAAATTCTTACAAAAAAGGTGCTTTCCTTGGCCCTGCAGTGCAGGGTGGGTGTGGAAACTTGAGTTCTCCAACCCTTTGTCTGCCTACATAGTAGTGGTGAGTGCTTATGTTCACACTGCCACCTGGGAACTGCAGCATACCATTTCCATGGGAGTGAAATCCCCTGCATTGACGGTTTTAA
>NW_015215393.1:0-856 GCF_001447785.1 Gekko japonicus | reverse complement strand
CCTCAGGAATCTCAAAGTGGCTTACAATCCCCGTCTTCTCCTCACAACACGCACCTTGTGAGGTAAGTGGGGCTGAGAGAATTCTGAGAGAATCATAGGAGAAGAAGAGTTGGTTTTTATACCCCTCTTTTGTCTACTACTTAGGTCCCTGCCATATGGCAGAAAAAAACATGGGCAAGTGCAGCTATTCAGAGCCCCACCAAAAGAAACACGCGGCAGTGGGATCACATAGATCCCCTGAGCTGCCGCGCCATTGCTCCCCGACACGATCAGATGCCGGGGAGGAAGCTACCGACCAGAGACCCGAGACAGCCGGCTGCGCATGTGTGCACATGCGCAGTTCGGCCAGGAGCCTTGGATGCGCCGGCAGAAGGACGCACCGGCGATCCTACGGCCGCGCTTGATGCGGCCTTTCTGGTAAGTCCACCTCTGTAGGTGGTTTCTTTTAAGTATGGATTTTCGGCCTGAAGGGCCGGATCGGGGATGGGTGCGCAACGCTTCCCAGATGTTGTGGTGGGATCGCGCCCGTTTGCTGTGCCCCCGATCTGTCCCTCTTCCGGCCCTAAACCTCTCGTGTGACCGGGGCCTTACTATCACCTTCCCTTCCTCTCCCTACAACAGGCACCTTGTGAGGTAGGTGGAGCTGAGAGAGTTCTGAGAGAACCATGACTGGCCCAAGCCTTCACTGGGAGGAGGAGTGGGGAATCAAACACGATTCTCCACTCTTAACCGCTATACTATGCTGGCTCTCACCATGCTGAGTCTGGTGTGAATGTGTGGTTTGTGTGTCTGCATGGAGAGTTACAACCCTTCAAATATGAGGGGCTCACGTCATGAAGAGCTTTAGAGGTCAAAA
>NW_015215392.1:0-757 GCF_001447785.1 Gekko japonicus | reverse complement strand
TAATCCCCTTTTGAAGCTGTTTATTTCTGCGGCCATTACCACATCCTCTGGCAGCAAATTCCACATTTTGACCACGCTCTGTGTAAAGAAGTATTTCCTCTCGTCCATCCGGAACCTACTGCCCATCAGTTTCATTGGATGCCCTCAAGTTCTAAACCTCTGGGAGAAAAAAAATCTCTTTGTCAACTCTCTCCACCCCGTGCATTATTTTATAAACCTCTATCATGTCCCTCCTTAGTCATATTTTCCCCCCAAAAAAACTGAAAAGTCCCAGACTCTTCAGCCTTTCCTCATAGGGCAGGTGCTCCAACTTCGTAATCACCTTGGTCTCTCTCCTCTGTACTTCCATGCAGTTCATCATAGCTAGTGGTCGTCAGTGGACCTCTCGGCCATGGATTTATCTCTTTTTATAGCCAGCAAAGTTATGGACATATGTAAGTGCTGTCAAGTCGCAATCAACTTACGGCGACCCCCGCAAGGGGTGTTCAAGGCAAGTGAGAAGCAGAGGTGGTTGGCCATTGCCTTCTTCTGCAAAGCCTTCCTTGGTAGTCTCCCATCCAAGTTCTGACCTTGCTTAGCTTCTAAGATCTGATGAGTTCTGTCTACACGATACTGCCTTTCCTCTGCCAGCTTAGTTAAAAGTCATTAATATACCCCGTTAACTACTCTTTGTGTGAAGTGCTTCCTTTTGTTTGTCCTGAATCTACTACCCATCATTGAAGAAGAAGTAGACAAAGAAGAAGAGATTGGATTTATA
>NW_015215391.1:0-821 GCF_001447785.1 Gekko japonicus | reverse complement strand
CTTGCTGGGCAAAAGCCACACCTAGCCTTGGCCACTTTCTAAAAATACTCGGTGGGCACTGGGAAAGGTGTTCGCAGGTGCCATTGCACCCACAGGCGTACACTGGGGACCCCAGATCTAAACGGAGGGGCTGTGGCTCTGTGGTAGAGCCTCTGCTTGGCACACAGAAGGTCCCAGGTTCAATCCCTGGCTTCTCTGGTTAAAAGGATCAGGTAGGAGGTGATATGAAAGACCTCAGCGTGAGACCTTGGAGAGCCACTGTCAGTCTGAGTACTCAATACTGAGTATGATGGACCATGGGTCTGATTCAGTATAAGGCAGCTTCAAATGTTCATATGTAACATGCCCCCAATGCTGGAAATGCAAGCAGGTATTTTAACTTGGTGGAGCTGCGGCGGCTCAAGTGGTTAAGACGCTGAACTGCAGGCTGTGGAAGGTCGGTAGTTCAGCAATTCGAGACCCGGGTGCTGCAAGACGGAGTGAGCTCCCGTCTCTAGTTCCAGCTCCTGCCAACCTAGCAGTGCAAGAAACTGCAAGTAGATAAATAGGTACCACTTTGGTGGGAAGGTAAAAGCGTTCCGTGTGCCTTGGTGTTTAGTCATGCCGTCCACATGACCACAGAAACGTCTTCGGACAGCGCTGGCTCTTCGGTTTGGAAACAGAGATGAGCACCGCAACCCTAGAGTCGGACTCGACTGGCTTTCGAGCAAGGGACACCTTTACCTTTATTTTAACTTGAGCTTCAGAATAAATTAGCTTTTACCTCATTACTATAAGGTGGATAGTATTCAAGTGTCTTGCATCTGTCCTCTCCTTCCACA
>NW_015215390.1:0-755 GCF_001447785.1 Gekko japonicus | reverse complement strand
CTTCTTCCACATCACGTGCTTCTGAAGAATCCTGGAAGAATCACCTTTTTGTCTGCAGGGAGGGCCCATTCAGAAATAGCTGCCTTCATCATCAGAGGATGCTTGACTTTCAAATTCCCAACACTTTGTGACTGGCCCCTGCACACCATGGCAGCCATTTTGTTTCTCATTGCCCCCAACCACCATTCTCAAAATTCCCAAAGTATCCATGGGATCTACAAGAATGGATCTAGGTGGTTCTGAAGACTTCACTGGTGTAGCTAAGAGTACTGAGTAACTTAAAAAGAAGAAAGAAAGGAGAAACAAAGTAAGTATCCATGTGCTTGCATGACAGACTTGGACCTCACCCCAATTTTTCTCTGTGTTCAACTTGCGGCCATTTACCTTTCAGTTATCTCTGTTTATCTGTTGTTTTCTGTGCTAATTTTGTCCTGCTCCAATTTCCTTGCCTTCCCCAGGTTATAAATTCTGCATTGCAAACAGGGGGTTTGTCCCAGTTATGGCAGGAAAAGGGTGAGGAGGATCAAAATCGAGTAAAAAATTCTACACTCAATCTGCACTGGGGCCACCCCAGATTGAGGGAAAGCCTGTGGCAAAACAGAATCCATATATCCTGTGGCAACGGTGGTCCAAACCTGGGATGGCCACAATGTAATGCAGAATTGACCAAAAAAACCAACTAACCAGGATAAAAAGAGTGGTGAATTCGAGTGTAGTGCAGAATGACTAGTAGGAGACAGCGTTGAACCAGGATT
>NW_015215389.1:0-790 GCF_001447785.1 Gekko japonicus | reverse complement strand
TGTGTGTATGACCAGGCATCTTTGTGAAGGGTTCCCAATTGTGTGGAAGTAGCTATGTGGGTACGTTACAAGCTCTGACAAAGGTATCTGACAAAGGGAACTTTGACTGTTGGAAGCTTATACTCCAAAAATCTTGTTGGTCTCTAAGGTGCTACTGGACTCGAATCTAGCTTTGCAATCCTGTTGACATCTTCCGGTGAACATGAAGAAACCGGGAGCCTAACTAGGTGTAACATACTATACAATTTCTTCATGAGGACTTGCAGCTATACTTTTGTTGCTAGTTACCGCCCGGTGGCGTCTCGTGTGTAAATGCACAGCATGGCCTGATTCAGAATGGGGAACTGCTGTATGGGAGAAGGAGGAATTTCTGCCTTCTCCCCCTGTGCTGTTTTCAGCAGCTGAAGCAGCCCAAGGGCCAGTGTGTGTGTGTGTGTGTTGCTTTTCTGTGGGGAGTCAGCCAATGCCCTGAATGCTTGCATGTGCTGACTCCCCACAAGAAAGTAACACTCCACCCTGTGGCCCCTGGGCTATTTTGGACACCAAAAACAGAATGGGAGGTGAGGGGGGGAGACAGGAATTCCCATGCAGTGTCCCAATAACAATCAGGCCCTGCTGCATACTTATTTATGAGTTGCCCCTGCGAACCAGCAGCTAGAGTATAGCTGCAAGTCCCCTTGGAGCACTCACGCAGTTTGCAGCATCTAATTAGGCTCTGAGGCAAAGGCCTGCTGTCCCTGCCTTCCTCCCATTCATTATCGGAGCAAGGTTTATGCTTATCTCCTCTCTC
>NW_015215388.1:0-754 GCF_001447785.1 Gekko japonicus | reverse complement strand
CCTTTAAGTGCAAGGAGCCAGTGTTTCCCACGCGCCCAATGTCCGCGGAGACCGGGTGCGTGCGGGGTGGGGAACGCCAGCTCTCTGCACTTAAAGGGGCCATGGAGATCAGGCACGGGAAACATTGGCCCCATGCACTTAAAAGGGCCCCTTTAAGTGCAGGGAGCTGGTGCCGCTGGAAGATCGGGAGGGCAGAGGGACGTCCCCAATGTGACACCATCACGTCGGGGATGCCCTGCCCCCTCCAGGAACGCCCCCCAAAGTCCCCCGCTGGGGGTGAAGATGTGACTTGGCAACCCTAGGCAGGTACCATGGTACTCACAGGCATGAAACTGGGAATCCATAGTTTAACATTCCAGGTCATTCAACAAGACAATAAGAACAGATCCCTTGCTGGAAGTTAGTGGCCCAATAAATGGGTTGTGAGGCAGACCCAAAGTTCTGAAAATACTCCTGGTTCTGGGGTTCGTCTTCACAACCAGCATTACAATCCCAGAAGAAAAAGAAGCTGAGCTTAGCAAAAAAGAAATCCAACATCAGACAAGATCTTTAAGGAATAGAAAGATGTGGGAATCTGCCCAGGAAAAGTTGAAATGGTGGGATGCTTTAAATATACCCTGACCTGTGTTGTATGTGAGGCAAACTACATTTGAACATGGAAATAAATCAGGAAAATAACTAGCAAAACTGTTTAAGGGGGAACAGTGAAGGCTTTAAGGCACTTAGAGTGAGAACTAACTCAGGTGGGTATAGA
>NW_015215387.1:0-764 GCF_001447785.1 Gekko japonicus | reverse complement strand
AAACAAACGTTGCAAGGTTTCAGACGAAAGTCGACCTCCATCTCGCACAGTACACCATTCAGCAAGACAGTGATGTGGATCTTTTTCTTTGCTCGCGATCCGGTCCTGAGGATTGTTGAAGGGCAGGAACAGCAGTTGGTCAGATGACAATCTGTAGACCTCGCGTTGTCCTTGCCTCGAACCCAGGGCCTTTCATGAGGAGATGACGATGGGGTCTTCTTCCTCTTGGCCCTGCAGACTCTTGCCAAATGGCCTCGCTTGCCATAGGACTGGCAAACGATGTCCTTTGCCCAGCATTGATCCTGCTCGTGATCACCGCCGCATCCAGCACAGGTTCACCGCGGTGCCATTTTCACTTGGGTCCGCTTGGGCCTCAGAGTACGAGACTGGTTGACGTCATCATGCTCACCCTCGGACTCGTTCGTTGATTCATGGTGTACGGCTTTGTTGGCCCCCTGTTGGATTGGAACCAGGTTTTGACACACTTTTTGGGTTGCTTTCTCAGCGGCCTCAGCGGTGACAGCCTCGGAGTAGGCCACAGCATAGGTGAGAGCCATTCGTGCGAACAATCGTTGTAGGTTCTCGTCCCTCATGCCGCAGACAAGTCGGTCGAGGAGCGCTTCCTCTAGGTTGGTGAAGTTGCACAGGCGTGCAGCCTTCCACAAGGCCAATACGTACTCAGCAACCATCTCGGTTGTGGCCTGGGACCGTTTGTAAAACGCGTGTCTGCTAGCAATCTGTGAGGGTTGTGGTGCAAAATGCCC
>NW_015215386.1:0-761 GCF_001447785.1 Gekko japonicus | reverse complement strand
ACCAGATAGGAGCCGCCACTGAAAAGAACAGGGTGTAACGCTCCCGCCGGGGTCGGAGGAAATGTTCCCTCAGAGAGGGGGACCTCAAATCCGACAAGTATCTAGCGTAGCCCTCATAGAGGACTGCATAGGAGGCTGGAGCATAATGGAGGCCGTCTCGACTCCATGATCGGGATCCGCTCTGACAAAACCGACGTTGAGCGGACATCTGAAGCATCTCAGTGGGTTGTGAGGATCTGTCCTGGCGTGCAGGGTCAGCTTCGAAGAAGTCTAGTGGCAAGTAGCCGCACATGGATGGAGACCAAGACGGAACATGCACCACCTGTGTAAGGGGGGCTGCCACGGTAGACAGAGGACAGTGTGACTATGGGGGTGGAGTCGTGTGTGTCCAGAATTGTAGTCTCTGAAGGCTGTGCTGAGACCGAGGTCAACTTTGGGACCATTGAGGGTGTCAGTACCGAATAGTCTTTCGACTTGTGTGACTTCTTCGGTTTCAGTGCGTCCGAAGATGGAGTCGAGGGTCCTTTGAACTGTTTGTCGGTCTTATGCTTCGAGGCTGTCGAGGCCAAAGATGCTCCCGATTTAGCCGAATTCTCCCCTCTGAGGTGGAGGTGCAGCGAGGTAGGTCTCACCAGCATGGTGGTCAAGAAGAAACTGAGTGGGAGGGCGTTTCCTTTCCCGCCCCAGACATGTACAGTTGGTGTGTGCTCCCCAGAGTGTGGGAAGGGAGCGCACCAGTTCTAGAGGCTAGCTCTTGTAGT
>NW_015215385.1:0-755 GCF_001447785.1 Gekko japonicus | reverse complement strand
AGAGAAGAACAGTTTGGAGTCCAGCCCATTCCTGTTAGAGAGGGAAATTGTAACTTCTTGCCCACCCAATGGGCACCTCTCTCTTATCTCCAAGAGCATAGGAAATCCTCATATGTACAATGCTAAAGATCCACAGTATCTCTGACCCCTGTCATCAATAAACATAATGGAGGTGGAAAGTGCCGTCAAAGTCGCAGCCAAATTATGGTGACCCTATAGGGTTTTCAAGGCAAGGGACTAACTGTAGTGTATTCAAAGCTGCCTTGAATGCATGATATGTTGTGAAACATCTAACTTCGTCCTGGGCTAGGATCCAAATCCATCCAATCGTGTTACTAGCCCAGAAAGCACCTAACCAATCACCTTCTAGCAAGCTCCCTGAACGGGAACATCCGTGATTGGTCCTTATGTGAACAACCTTATTGGTTGGTATTTGTACAATGGGTGTGGCTGCATTAGCCGGGAATGTTTAAAAGCAGGACAGCTGCAATGTAAAAGCTGTTCTGGCTATCAGATGTTGATCCGTGTTGGAGTTGTGTTCGAGTTGAAGAATAAAGTTGTGTTCTTGCTGAATCACTCTCCGACTGCTTTGTTAAGTGAGTGACTTAACACTAACAGAGCTGGTTTGCTATTGCCTGCAAAATGACCCTGAACTTCCTTGGTAGTCTCCTATGCAAGTACTAACCAAGGCTGACCCCGTTTAGCATCCAAGATCTAGTGAGATCAGGCCATCCACTTCAGGGCAATAAACACCA
>NW_015215384.1:0-831 GCF_001447785.1 Gekko japonicus | reverse complement strand
TATGTGCATTTCATACCACTTGGGAATTCCGACTAGATAGTGCCCTTCTTAGCCTCAGGAATTCTTTTAACTTATTCACATTGTTTGAACGTCCCATTGTGAAACCTAAGATTGTAAAAGTCAGACTAACTAACAAGTGGTTAAGACGCTGAACTGCAGACTGGAAGGTCTATAGCTCAGCAGTTCGAGCCCCGAGTGTGCCACATGATGGAATGAGCTCCCATCTCTGGTCCCAGCTCCTGCCAACCTAGCAGTTTGAAAGCAAGAAATTGCAAGTAGATAAATAGGTACCGGTTCAGTGGGAAGGTAACAGCGTTCCGTGCACCTTGGTGTTTAGTCATGCCGGCCACATGACCACGGAAATGTCTTCGGACAGCGCTGGCTCTTCGGCTTGGAAACGGAGATGAGCCCTAGAGTCGGATTCGACTGGCTTTCGAGCATGGGAAAACTTTACCTTTACCTAGGGAAACCTGCCAGAATAACTGGAAATTTCTGAACCCTACGTTCCTGTAAACTAGTTGGCTCTTTATGGATCTATATAGTGCCCTATAATGTGCATTTATATAGTTTTCAGTTGTTCACAACACGTAATGTGCTTTTTCTCAGTAATCCTTACAACAGCCTTGCACAGTAGGTTAGCTTATTGTCCTCCTGTTGAAGATAGTGAAGAGTGGGAGAGGGACTGAGGGGAAGTGGTTGTCTAAGACCACCTGATGAACTCATGGCAGAAGTGAGGTTTTAACCGGGGTCTCTCTTCCTTGTACTCTTGTCTCTCCGCTGCTGTGATAAGAAGGGCTAGCCAGCATTAAACACTTTTAAACCCAATTTATC
>NW_015215383.1:0-771 GCF_001447785.1 Gekko japonicus | reverse complement strand
ACTGAAACTAATAGTAAGGATTTTGAGTCCAGAATGGCAGAAATGGATAATTCCATTAAACAATTGGAGGCAAAAATTAAAGATTTCAAAATGAAAAAAATTGACAGGGATGCTCGTGACTATTCAGGAGCAAGGGTTTATTTTTGGAACTTTAAGCCAGAAATTAGAAAAAGAGTACCTTGGGCTGATACCACCTATACATCTTCGGATGGGGATACAGGTGATTCATTGGGTGAATTTGGGAATACCTCTAGTGATGAGGGTCCCTCAACTAGACCTTTTTTAGATTGCTCTTCAAAAAGAAGACTAAGGGAACAAAGAGAACAGAATTTTTCATATTTCCACCCTTACAGGCGAAATCAACGCAAAATATAATATTTAATCTCTCTGATAGAACCCTAAGCCCCATTGAATGTAGGCTTTTAAATTATGGCCTGAGTTTTGTGCCTAACCCTAGATATGATCCATTTCAGACCAGGACTGATATTTTTAAACTTGTGCGTTTATTGAAATTGAAAAACTTTTTTGGTGATGATACTGAGTTTGATAGAAAATCATTACGTCCTAAATCTTCATTTATTCCACAAGTTACCAATTATAGTATACAGACCTTCGAGAAAATTGTCTTAAGGGATATAGAAAAATTAGAAAAACAAAAACTGTTTTATAAATGTAACTTCTCTAGAGAAGACTGGATGGCTGCTAGAGCACTGAGGATGCTTCTATAACTATTAAAGAGGCGGATAAAGGAGGAGGGGTTGTAATATTAAA
>NW_015215382.1:0-800 GCF_001447785.1 Gekko japonicus | reverse complement strand
ATGTATGATGGTATTAGAGTCACAAAAGGACCGGCGAAAAGCATCCATACAACTATTAGGAAGGCCGTCCCCCTTTTTGGAAGACTTCATGCAGGGAGAAGCGGGCTTATAATTCTAGAAACTACCGCCGGGGCTTGACTTTTAAAACACCGATGCAAAATTGTCTGGTAGTTGGCAATCTGTATGTACTGAATGTTATTGCTTATTGACTGTAATGAATAATTATACCTGACTAGGATGAAATAATGATACACTACGCACTTTACTAAATGATGACCAGGGCTATTTTGGGGCAGGAACGCACAGGAACGGAGTTCCGGCTGGCTTCAGAGTTGGCCACGCCCACTACAGCCAAAACCTCTGCATGTGTGACTACAGAGGGAAGGCCTGGAGAGCGACACCCATGGCGACCTCGAAGTGGGCAGGCCGGGGGGGGGGCTGGAAGGATCAGGGAGGCATTTAAATACCTCCCTGTGCCATCCCCGGCAGCTGCAAGGCGCCCGGGCAAGCCAAGGGAAGGGATGGGGTGTGGCCTAATATGTAAATGAGCTGTGCTATCAGGGTGTGGCCTATTATGCTAATGAGTTCCTGCTGGGCTTTTTCTACAAAAAAAGCCCTGATGATGACCATAAATAGAACACATTAGTTTGTTAAAAGATTTTTGCAGCGTATAGTTATTTGTTACTAGAACCACCTGGAGGTTCCTAGTCGCCATTCCTGGCTTAAGTTGGGCATAATAAGGAACGGTGTCTTTTCAAGAGCTGCAGCGTCGGTGTGAGGATTTCCTCCATCTTCGGTGT
>NW_015215381.1:0-760 GCF_001447785.1 Gekko japonicus | reverse complement strand
TTCCCCTCAGTCACCAATGGCTAGTAGCCGTTGATAGACTTATCAGGAAGCCACAACCCTCAGTCTGCAAGACCTGAGCAAGGCTCTTCTAATTGCGTGGACACCTCCCTGAGCGTCCAGGCAGCTGCAGGATCCACTTGAGCATTTTGACCCAGACCTGCTGAGTGGCAGCAAGACTGCTGTTGCATCAAGTATGACCATACCCCATTCCGAAATCAAGGGATTTTTCAGGAATTGAAAACAAAATCTCAGCTTCCAACCTAATCTTTTAATCAATATTCTTCCTAAACTATTAAATTCTGCTGGGCAGGCCTGCCCGCGCAACTGGTGACTCGCCAGAGGCACTGGGCACCCCCACGACTGTGAGCTTTGGCCTGTCCAGGTGCTTGACTGTCCCGTTTGGCGGCCTTTCCCCCAAAACGAAACTCCTCCAAGAGGTTTCTCCGGGCCCTGCCAGGCTACATTTAGATTGGTCGGCTGGGTGTCATAGAGACCTCTGGACTTTTTAAAGGGAGGGGAAGTGTGAGGTAGTGGTTAGAGCGCTGGAATAGGACCTGCCCTCAAGCGAGGCCATAAAGCCTGCTGGATGACATAAGGACATAAGAAGAGCCCTGCTGGATCAGACCAGCGGTCCATCTATTTTATTTTAATCATCATGTTTGTAGACTGATTCTTCTCCTGTGTGGTCTCACAATCCAAAGGGGGGGGGGAACCATGTGTGTTGCCTTGGAAGAAAGGTGGGGTAATAAATATAGAATCA
>NW_015215380.1:0-749 GCF_001447785.1 Gekko japonicus | reverse complement strand
CATAACGAACTGTTGCCATAATTTATCATTTTTTTAATTTTTATTTTCAAATCATGCCACACTGCCAAAGAGGGTGGGGAGAGTGATTTCCATCCTGCTGCTATTGTCAATTTGGCTGTTGCAAGTAGTGTCGAGATAGTCTCCCTAGTGTTGTCTACTATCGAATCATCCCATCTATGTAGGAGTATAACTTCCAGTTTAAATGCAATTTCCTGAGACATCTCCTTAATTTGGGCTGTTACTTCTTTCCAGAAACGTTTAATTTGTGGGCAGTCCCACCAGCAATGGAGGTACGTGCCTTCTTGTCCGCACTTCTTCCAGTATCTGGGATCATTGTTTATATTTATTTTGTGTAGGTGTTGTGGAGTTAAGCACCATCTCGACATCAATTTGAAGGTTTGTAAGCGGATGTTGTGTCCTGGTGAGTTATTTGCAGGTGATGACCAAATTATGTTCCAGTCTGAGTCTTGCCACTGTACGTTCAACTCTTCTTCCCAGCGAAGTTGATGTTTTAATTTGGTTTGGTTTTCTGTTATTATGATCGTTTTATAGATTGTTGATAAAATTCCTTTTGGCTGAGTTTGGGTAGTTTTTGATTGTCCTTTCTAGCGGTGTCAGTTCCCTCTGGAATGTTCCCAGATTCGTCAGGAATTCGATATGTTTCTTCAGTTGGAGATACTGATACCACTTTGTTTGGGTCCCAATTTTTGTGTCAAAGTGTTGTTTGTCCAGGATCTTGCTTTGGTAAG
>NW_015215379.1:0-753 GCF_001447785.1 Gekko japonicus | reverse complement strand
TTACTGTGTGAAGTGTGCTAGTAAACAATAATAATAAAAAAGAAATCAAGAACAACGATTCCAATGTGTCACTTAATTTTATCTTTATACTACTTGTCTACTGTAAAGAGTCACTGAATTAACATCATGACACAATCATAAGTGTTCTCTTTAAACAATGAGTTCTAATAGACAAAAAGAAAGAGATGTTCTGATTTATACATAATATGAAACCTTAGAAATTTCCACAAATTAGACAATTGAAAGGAAATCTTATGAAGCATCTGTAGCCAGTGATTTTCATTAAAATCAGCCCAGTGCACCTCGGCTCCCATCCCGCTCACAAAAAGACTCCTTAAAGGGTCTTTTTGATAAGCAGAGCCTGCCCCTGCAACCTCCCCCTCCCTCCCTCCTGCTAGATTTAAAGGGTTGTCCAGCTGGTCGGCTGGCCACGTGGTCCCTGCTGACAAGCTGAAGCCCTTTAAATTAAGGGAGAGGGGTGACCGGGTGGGTGGTCACTCTTGGAGGCAGGGCTGGGGGTGGGGCTTGGGGCATTCCCTCCCACACCCAGAACACCCCCCAAATCCCCCCGCCAGAGCATGGAGAGGACCTGGTGGCAACCCTAGCCATTTATCTGGTGGTCCATCTTAACTAGACCAAGGAAGCCTGAATCTGGATTTGATTTTAATATTCTAGATTTCAGACTAAATGCTATTCCCCAGGCTTTTGCTTCAAAGGACCTCTTCCCAACTTCAGCTCTCAGAACTATTCCAG
>NW_015215378.1:0-857 GCF_001447785.1 Gekko japonicus | reverse complement strand
CCCCAAATCTCCAGGAATTTCCCCACTTGTAGTTGGCAACCCTACCTTCTCCGCATCCAAAGCCGAGCCACAAAAGTGAGCCAACCGATCTCCTCCAATCCAGTGCTCAGACGAAGATTTGATTTTATTGAGAATAGATTTAGGGATAGATTCAAGTGGGTGACAGCATTGGTCTGAAGCAATAGGACAAAGTTTGAGTCCAGGGGCACTTTTAAGACCAGACCTCTTCTTCTTTTGAGGTCTCCCATCCAAATTAAGACACTGAACTGCAGGCTGTGGAAGGCTGCAGGCTGTGGAATTCAGCAGTTCGAGACCCGGGTGCCGAATGATGGAGTGAGCTCCCATCTCTAGTTCCAACTCCTGCCAACCTAGCAGTTCGAAAGCAAGAAATTGCAAGTAGATAAATAGGTACCACTTCGGTGGGAAGGTAACAGCGTTCCGTGCGCCTTGGTGTTTAGTCATGCCGGCCACATGACCACGGAAACGTCTTCGGACAGCGCTGGCTCTTCGGCTTTGAAACGGAGGTGAGCACCGCAACCCTAGAGTCGGATTCGACTGGCTTTTGAGCAAGGGAACCTTTACCTTTACCTTTCCAAATACTAGCCAGGACTGACCCTGCTTAGCTTTTGCAGCTTGATGAGATCAGGCTAGGACAGGTAGTTCTGTTGCTTCATCAGACCTAGATGTGGCTTTTATCGTATCCCTCATGGCGATGTTTAACCTGAGCTATTAGTGATGCCAAAGGTTCCCTTCCATTTTCTCTAATATCCCTGTTCTACACCCCTGAAAGAATTAAGGGTTCAATTCAAAGTCCCGGATGTCTCCCCGGCCCCCACTGTCTAGTTCTGTCTTGGACC
>NW_015215377.1:0-771 GCF_001447785.1 Gekko japonicus | reverse complement strand
TAATGTTCTGTCAAGCCTCAACCAACTTATAGAGACCCCTTTGGGGTTTTCAAGGCAAGAGAGGAGCAGAGATGGTTTGCCATTGCCTCCCTCTGGGTACCAACCCTGGGCTGTCTTGGTGGTCTCCCATCCAAGTACTGATCATAGCTGACCCTGCTTGGCTTCCAGGCTCTGACCAGCATAAGCTAGTCTGAACATACAGAACCAACAAAAGAAGCTGACACTTCTGTTAAACCAGAACAGTCATGGAATTTGGTTCAGAGACAGGACAACTTGGAACACCTCCCTCCTGTAAGCTTTCCAGTGCATTTGGTCAGACACTTTGGGCAACAGGATGCTGGACCAGATGGACTATTAGTAGCTGTTCTTCTTCCATGGGGGCAGTGTATCTCTGACTACCAGGGAATAAGGAAACTCCATTGAGAATGGCTGTCACCTCCATGTGAGAATGCCAGCCTCCAGGTGGGACCTGGGGATCCTGCAGAATTACAGCTCATCTCCATACTACAAAGATCGATTTCCCTGGAGAAAATGGATGCTTTGGAGGGTGTACTCTATGGCATTGTACCCCACTATACCTCTATGGCATCCCTGTCCTCCCCAGGCTCCACCCCCAAATCTCCAGGCATTTTCCGACTTGGGCCTGGCCACCCTTCCCCTCCATCCCCCGCCAGTGGCCAGGGGGGACCTGGCAACCCTACCTCCTTGCCCAGCTTAAAACTCCAGAAAGTGTTTGGCTGGCTGTTGGCTCTTGGCCTGCTGGATCTTGGC
>NW_015215376.1:0-770 GCF_001447785.1 Gekko japonicus | reverse complement strand
TGGCTCTTCCTCATGTGGGATCCATTGGATTAGCGTGGTATGAGAGCCAATGGAAGTGCAGTGGGACCTGGGAGACCCAGGTTCAAATCCCCACTCTGCCATGGAAATTCACCGGGTGACCTTGAGCCACTTATTCTTCCTCAGCCTAACCTACCTCCCAGGGTTCTTCTGAAGATAAATTGGAGGTGAGCAATGTTATTATTAGTTTTGGGTCCTTCCTGGGGGGGGGGGGGGGGGGGAGTGGGGCTTAAATTGATCAATCAGCTGCAGAAACAGGACGTGTGATTCACTTCTGCCTCCTGTGTCAGTGAACAAGAGACGGGGAGAGGCATGACCCCAGCAGTTTGAAAGATCAGTTTCAGCTACGCAGGGCTACGTTCTGGCTCTCAGCTATACGTGAAGGGGAGAGGGGCTTCAACTCGTTCACTCTCATGTGATTTTTCACGTTGAAGCTGGAACTCCTCCACCCTTAAATCCCTTTTACAGAAAAAAGACAGGGCAAAGACGGACACTTCTTTTTCTTCCATTAAGGGGCTCATAGAAGTGGGAGGCCGTGGT
This sequence comes from Gekko japonicus, assembly GCF_001447785.1. Lineage (NCBI taxonomy): Eukaryota > Metazoa > Chordata > Lepidosauria > Squamata > Gekkonidae > Gekko > Gekko japonicus. The sequence continues at coordinate 212 of NW_015215376.1, read as the reverse complement.
CACAGAACCACACAGGGTGAGAGAGTTAAATCCCCTTCTTCCCTCCCCACCTAATAGGGTTTCCAACTCTGAGCTGGGAAATCTCTGGAGATTTGGGGGGCAGAGCTTGGGGAGGGCTCAGTTTGGGGAGGGAAAGGAGCTCAGCGCGGTATAATGCCAAACTGCCCACCCTACAAAGTGGGTGTTTTCTCCAGGGGAACTGGTCTCTGCCG
>NW_015215375.1:0-807 GCF_001447785.1 Gekko japonicus | reverse complement strand
ATCTGATTCAGATTGGCTTACTTTTGGTGATGAGCAGAAAGCAGGGGATTCAGTGGCTCTTTCTGCTTCCTGCAAAATGCTTTGAGGAGCAGAAAGCAGGGGCCATGAACCTACATGAACTGGTTCAGTTCGCAAACCAACTTATTGGTTTGTGCTTCAGCCATGAATCACAAACCAAATTGCAAAAATGTGGGTCATACCCATCCCTGTTTACAATTATTGTTATACTTTTTGTTGCTACATAGGGGACAAACAACTCCTGTTTGTCTCTTGCCTTGAAAACCCTAAGGGGTCACTAAAAGTCAGTTACTTGATGGCACTTTCTACAACCACGGAACTGACCATCACTCCATAGACTCTGCAATTATTTCTGTGCATATTGTAGAGAAGAGAGTTACAAGAGCACCTGGCTGGAGCTAAGCAGTTAAGCAAAAAGCAACTACTTAAGACTGCAAATTTTATTAAAGTCAAAGTCAAGTTTATTTTAATTGTAGGCACACAAGACTACCAAGAATTCATGATACAGAAAATAAAAAAGAAAACTTAATTTAAACTTTGAATCACAAAGAACCCATTATGCATTCTGTCAAATCATTGAAAAGCATCCAACTGTACATTCACAATTGGATATAAAAATATTTGTGAAACTTTTGTGTATATTACTATATTAATAGTTACCTTTATCATGTACAAACTGGAATAGGAGAAAGTATTAGTGGGAGAGGACAGAATGCGGTGGCCAGGTTGTTGGTGGGTGCCCCTAAATAGGAACACATTGAACCTGTGCCGAAAGCGCTGCACTGGCTG
>NW_015215374.1:0-794 GCF_001447785.1 Gekko japonicus | reverse complement strand
ACCAGGGCACATTCAGCTAATACTCTCTCTCACATGGTCAAAGAAAACAGCACACCAGAGGTGGATGAGAGCTCTCAGAGATGTACAACTGGATTTGTAGAGTCTAGGCCTTGCTCAAGAGGGTGTTTCAGTGAATGCGTAAAGATTGTGAGAGTGGGCTCCCCATCTGTGCATGTTTCTTGTAAGGACTCTTATGTGTGCAGATGTTCAGGAGTCCTGATTGTATGGAGGACCTGTCATGCATACAATTGTATTTGTGTATGCTGGATACACAAATACCTTTGGTGGGAAGGTAACAGAGTTCCGTGCGCCTCGGCGTTTAGTCATGCTGGCCACATGACCATGGAAATGTCTTCGGACAGCACTGGCTCTCTTCGGCTTGGAAACGGAGCACAGCAACCCTAGAGTCGGATTCGACTGGCTTTTGAGCAAGGGAAAACTTTACCTTTATGCTGTACACAGATTTTACATGTATAGGTCAGAGGCACAGCTTGTTGCCACACTCCTCTTTCCCCTCCATTGAACATGTGAAGGAGGCTTACAAAATACATCACAGTTAGAACAGCAGTTTTACTTTAGTATGTGCTGGATCTTAATCACTGTAATAGTTAATTTACTTCTGGAATTTTTTTAAAAAAATTATACCCTGCTTTTCTCCCCAATGGGACCCAAAGTGGTTTGCAACATTGTTCCCCCCCCTCAGTTTTATCCTCACAGCAGCCACCACCCTTTGAAAGTATGTGATTGGCCCAAGATCCCATGGTACAGATCTTAGTCTGACACTCTAACCACCA
>NW_015215373.1:0-756 GCF_001447785.1 Gekko japonicus | reverse complement strand
GTGGCTCAGTAAGCACCAATCAGTAACCCGGGAGGATAGAGAGGTCTGTCAGGATCATCACTGCGGCTGTGCGGCCAGGGATGAGGAGGGCAGACTGCCTTTTGGATTGCCTCAATGGATTCTCTACACAGGCCATGCGGTTGTGAGTGAGGGGTCGTCATGGCATATTCCATGGCTGGGCTGCCCGGGTTCAAGCAATTTACAGCGGGCTATGCCCTGGGGGCCAGGTGCACTGCCCATCTTATGACAAGGGTGGAGTTTTATGGACCCCAGGCCTTGACCATGCTGCTGCATACTGTACCCTTGCCATTGCTTTTGTAAATAAATTAAGTGGCCTTTTGTTTCCCAACTCCTGTTGTATGACTCTTTCTTCCATCTATGGGGGCAATCCCCTGGTTCTTCCTTGGTTCTGTTGGGCTTGTTGGTTCTGCTTGCAAGGAAGGCATTTGACCACTAGCATGCTCAAGTGTGTTTTGCTATTGGCTTTCTGCCTTTTAGAAAGCGTGAAATCACACATCCCCATTGGAATTAATGGAGGATAACTATTGTTCAGGGGCCCGTAAAATTGGATCCATTGGCCCAAAGTTCTTGAAACATGGTGTTTCTTCAGAGGACAGACACCACCAGCTCTCCTGCAATTTTGGTGCCATTAGTTTTAAAAACAGCACCTAAGGGCTCCCTCCGAATTTCCCCATAGGGAATAATGAAGCAGAATAATATTAAAATCCATATATATGTGTATATATATATATATAT
>NW_015215372.1:0-788 GCF_001447785.1 Gekko japonicus | reverse complement strand
TTTCCTGCTATTGTAGTAGCATTAGCCCTAGTTTAAAGAGGAATTGTGTCACTTTTAGTTTAGTTAAATTAGGGGTTTAAGGAATTTTATCGAAGCGACCAAGAGTCAGGCGTGAGGAAGAAGTGTTCATTGGAGGAGCCGGGGAGACCGCCATCAGAGGGAGACCATTTACCATCAGGAGACCCCACACCATCAGTCCGGCCCCAAGAAAGGATTACAATGGTCCTATTGGAGCTGGCATAGGGGAAAGACGAGACCAACATTTCTGCTGCAGGCTCATGGACGCCAGACTTGTAACAGCTCCATCTGCTGCTTTGAAAATCTTTCCCTTTCCTGCTATTGTAGTAGCATTGGCCCTAGTTTAAAGAGGGATTGTGTCACTTTTAGTTTAGGTAAATTAGGGGTTTAAGGAATTGTATTGATAGGCTGATTAGCTAAATTAATTATCTGACCTGATATTAAAAAAAAAATTAAAAACCTGAATGAATTATAAGAGTAGGGAGTTTAGAATTATTTAAGCAACCATTAATTAGTTGGCTGGTCAACCATTCGTTAAACTGATTATAGTTAGGAAATATGGCCATTTTCTGACTGAACGAAGTAATTAATGATTAGTGATCAATATTGATCAGTGAGTAGTAACTATAAGGTGATCAGTGAGTAGTAACTATAAGGTGGAGCTGGTGATCAATCTCCAACCTTGGGAAACTAGCGATTACGGCCTGGGAGAAAACAGGTATATTATAATCAGATTAGGAGGTTTGGGGTTAATATCTATAATCAGGGAA
>NW_015215371.1:0-765 GCF_001447785.1 Gekko japonicus | reverse complement strand
TTCTCCTTTTTTTCTTTAGAAGCTGTTCCCCACAACTGCTCTGGGGCTGTGGGAAATATAAGCTGGGTCCTAGAAAGCTGGACCCACCTTTTTAAAACAGTAACGTTTAGTTTAGCACAAAGACTCTGGCAGTTGCTGTCTTGGTCCAGGTAATTAATCATAATTATCGTATGGCATTGTGTGTAGAATAGCCAGGAAATCCAGAAGTTCTAGCTCTTTAGCATTATGCACCACTAGGTGGCGAGCTAGACTTGTTTTTTAAGACAAGAGACGTTTTGGAGTTGGTTTGCCATTGTCTGCCTCTGTGTCACAACCCTGGACTTCCTTGGTGGTCCCCCATTCAAACACTAGCCAAGGCCAACCCTGCTTAGCTTCCGAGCTCTGACGGGATCGGGCCATCCTGGGCCATCCAGGTCAAGTCTGGTCCAGGTGCTGAGATACCAGTTTTGGCCTAGGAACTGCACAGCCAACTCCTATTTTCCCCAACCAACCATCATATGCTACACCGTAAACCATTTCTGGAATTTCAGTTGGGGGGGTGTTCATTCAAATATTTCTGAACCGAAACAGTGCCTGAAATTTGAGAAATACCCGATCCTAAACTATATAGGGAATTTTGGTCACTCTTTTGGCTCGGAAATATCCAAATACACATTTCTAGTTTTAATGACAAATGACCTCATACTCTGATAGACGTTATGACTGTGCTTCTGGAGAGACAGAGACTCTGGAGTGCTGCTTATTGGAATGCGGTACCTTTTGCAA
>NW_015215370.1:0-765 GCF_001447785.1 Gekko japonicus | reverse complement strand
AGACACGGGGAAAATCAAGCGAAGCTGCTGGGCGAAATGCGGCCATGCAGCAGCTTCTGTGAAATTGACATGTACCATCGGGGCAAAAGGGAAGAGCGAGAGTGGAGCAGCGCTTGTGCGAAATCGGTCCCAATCTCCTCCTCTCCACCTATAGGCTGTGCTGTCTTTTTTGACAGTGTAAGGCTGCGGTCATACACAATAAATAATCCACTTTCAATTCACTTTCAGTGCACTTTCCAACTGGATTTTACTGTGTGAACTGGCAAAATCCAGTTGGAAAGGGCATTGAAAGTGGATTGAAAGTGGGTTATTTAGTGTGTGTGATGGCAGCCTAACTTTCTGCTACAGAAGACAGTGTTCCTGGGCCTAGGGAACTAACACCCATCATGACCCCAGGCTTGCTCACTTTCCCCATGCACAACACATACAGTAGCACAAATTGCCTTATACTTATTTCAAAGTATCACATTCCAATGAGTTTCTATTTGCAGAATTCTTATTATTTCACCAATATATAAGGAAAATCTTCTGACTGTGTTCGCAGCATAACGCAATAAGTGCTACTGTATATGTTGTGCAATAATTCAGGAATGTGGACAAGTATAAAAATATATGTGATAATAGTCTTTTTAGACAGTGCTGCTTCAATAATTTCCTAGTTTATGCACTGTGTTTACTGTTGTTTTTTCTTAGTTTCCTCTTCCTGCTATCCTGCTGAGGAGGAGCTTCAGAAGGCCTGTACCATAAGAACATAAGAGACACCAA
>NW_015215369.1:0-787 GCF_001447785.1 Gekko japonicus | reverse complement strand
TAATAATCTGTGTTGTGCTCTGACCAGATAGTCCCCCCTGCTCCGCACAATACCAAAGGGAGGGGGTAGCCCAGGGAAGCAAGGAAAGGCCTTGGGATGCCAACTTTCCAGGGATCCCCCAAAGACTATCTGGCATTATCTGAACTTTCACAACTCAACATTTGCTGGCAGAACAGTAAACAGTAGTGGGGTCTCTTTAAACCTATTTCTTGATTATCAAAATATAAAACAAAGAATACTATCTTGGATCATAAATCCTAAAATCATATTCATGTCTTTATGGAGGGGGAAGTCACTTTGAATGTGATCTGACCTGAATAGCCCAGGCTAGCCCAATCTCATCAGATCTCAGAAGATAAGATGGATTGGCCTGGGTTAGTACTTAAGAGACAACCAAGGAAGTTTAGGGTTGCTATGCAGAGCCAGGAAATGGCAAACCACCTCTGAACATCTCTTGCCTTGAAAATCAGGTTGCTAGTCCCCAGTTGAGGGGTGGGGATTCCCTGGTTTGGAGCCCCCCCCATTTCATGGCTATCAGAAAGTGGGGGGAAAGGGATGCTAGACCCCCCCCAGCTGGAAATAAACATGACTTACCGGAAGCAGGGAAAGAAGAAGCAGGAAGTAAGCACAACGTTCCTACGTCAACCAGAAGTGTTGTAGGCACGTCAGTGACGTTGGGTAGCAATGCTCTGGTTTTCAGGCAAACTCTATGGTTTGAAGCTAATTTTACCATACAGTTTTGCCCAAAAACCCAAGCATTGCCCCTGATGTGCCTATGTCACTTCCG
>NW_015215368.1:0-774 GCF_001447785.1 Gekko japonicus | reverse complement strand
CCAATGAAATGTTCCTTAAGTTAAAAGCCTTTAACCACCCACCCACAGCCCTCAACCTTTCTGCCAAAATATCTGGGGTGGTGTCCACCCATCCATCAACAGGTACAGCTGTGTGTCATCAGTGTACTGATGAGAGCCCAGCCCGAAACTCTGCACCAACTGGGTGAGGGGGCATATGTAGATGTTGAATAACATTGGGGAGAGAATCGCCCCTGAGGGACTCTCTCCCCTAGTGCCACTCTCTGACTCCAACCATGGAGAAACGAGACAACCTACTTCAAGGTTGTCCCCCATATCCCCATATCGGCGAGGTGGTAGGTCAATAGGTCATGATCAACCATGTCAAATGCTGTTCTCAGATCGAGTAGTAATAGCAGTGCTGCCCCACCTCAATCTGTGGAGATTGTTTGTGAGGGTGACCAGTGCCATCTCCATCTCATGGCCAAGGCAGAAGCTGGATTGGTAGGGATCCAAGACTTATGTGTCATCCAGAAAGACCTGGAGCTGTTCTGCTGCTGTTCAACCACCTTACCCAAGAAAGAAAGATTCGATACTAGGCAGTCGTTGGCTGGATCCAAAGGGTCCAAAGATGGTTTCTTTAAGAGTGGCTATACCATTGCCTCTTTCAAACTCCCTGGAAAGACTCCTGTAGTCAAGGATAGGTTTACAATGTCTGTCAGGGGGTATTCTATCACTGCTGGCTTTCAACAGCCATGATGGACATGGGTCCAAAAGGTAAGTGGTAGGCTACTAAGGCATGGATTCACACCATTA
>NW_015215367.1:0-775 GCF_001447785.1 Gekko japonicus | reverse complement strand
TATGATAAAGAAAGGTGAGGAAACCAAGATTTTTTTTCTTTTTTTCTTTTTTATGTTAGGTAGGATTTTTGAATTATGTTTGAAGGTGCTAGAACCAAGAAAATTTGCTTTTAAATGTATTTGATGTTTAAATATAATTTAATATGCAAGAACTTAGGAACCATGTTAAAATTGGTAATGATTTTTTTTTCTTTTCTGATCCAGCTCATTATATATGGATATATACTCCTAAGAAAAGTTACTAGGGATAAATCAAAACTACTGTATGGTTATACAGGGTGGATTTTATTTCAATTTAATTATATTTTTTAAATTTTAGTTAAGTTGATTGTGTTATTGACCGAAAGGTAACTTGAAGGTGATTTAACCTAGACATTTTGTTAACACAGATTAGAATTATTTAATTCAGCCTTATAGCATTGGTTAATTTTGCTGGAATGGCTCTGGTTTTAGAAGTCCGACATTTCACAAGGATAATATCAGAAATAGATGGAAGAATGAAAAAAGGCAAGAATGGAGGCATGAACATAATACAATAGGAGGGGAGAAGGAGGTTGAAAGTTAAACTTATCAGAATTTAAAATATAATATACCCTCAGTTTTGAATAGGTTCTAAACAGGGAGACTTAAGTGGATCTCCCTCTGGACTGTCCTGTATTTATAGGATTGTCCAATAGACCTACACCCTGTTAGGGTGAGTTTAGAGGTTAGGTTTCTTGTTAAGTTAGGTTCGGGGAAGAGGGAAGTTAGGGGAGGGAGGATTGTTTTAGAATTG
>NW_015215366.1:0-768 GCF_001447785.1 Gekko japonicus | reverse complement strand
AGGGGGTTGGCAACCCTAGTTTAGTGGGGGGGGGAGTTGACAGAAAACAATTGCCTTGGTATTGGTGGTGGAAAATGCTGTCAAGTTGCAGCCGACTGATTGGCTCTCTGACAAATCTGTCAGTCTAATTACTCACTGTAATATCAAGTAGCAGAAAGATCTCAGGCCCTCTGTGAATATTTATTTCTAATAAATATAGACAAGTGGGAACCTGCAAAGAGCTTGTGGGCAGCACCTCATTTCCCCCTCCCCCATTATTTTCTCTGTCCCACCCCTGAAATCTCCTATAGCCTCACTCCTTTTTCTGCTTCCTTCTCTCCTTTCTACCCAACAGCCAACCTACCTTTATCTGTGGTCTGTATTCTGCTTTCCCTCTCACCCACAGCAGTCTCTACATAGAAAAAATATGGCCCAACTGGATGGTGCCAGCCACTGTGTCAGGCCCTCTTGCGTGGTAGGGAACCACAAGGACTTGCGTGGGGCATATAACCTTGCCCTGTATCCCCCTCCCTACACTATTTCTTCTTTCCCTGCTCCCGACAATCCTCATATCCTCTCTCTTTTCCCTACCTCATTCTCTCTTCTTCTCAGCCATTTACCAACCTACCTTTTATGTGCCTCCCAACTTCAGCTATATTTTTAATGTATTAACTTCATTTATACCCTCCTTTTGTCCACAGTGGGGATCAAAGCAGCTCACATTATCCTCCTCTCCTCATTTTTATCCTCACAAGGTCATACTGAATGTATGTGACTGCCCCAAAATCA
>NW_015215365.1:0-767 GCF_001447785.1 Gekko japonicus | reverse complement strand
TGTGGCTTATTTGGTCTGAAATAATTGACCGTAAGAACATTGCAATCAATGGTCAATTCTTACTGAATGACTCGTTAGCGGAGATTACTAGAGTAGTTGCAACATTCTGGGGGAAAATTTTAAAGCCAAATCTAAGCTGTTATAAATTAATTCTTACATAATCTTATGTTCTAACCTATGCATGATTTTAATTTTATATGCTGACCCTAAACTTTATGTCAAATTTACCATGCCAATAAAGGTATTAGACACACAATACAAAACCTTTATTGGCATATAAAATCAGTAAGATAAGAACTTCGTCAAGCTAAAATTACATCTATAAATCTTAGAGCACACCAATATTAAGAATAGTTTCTTGCTACTAAAATCTTAAGACAAAAAACTCAGCAATCTGTACAGTCACTTCTGTACAGTCTCATCAGCAAGGAGAAACCTGATTGCATTATCAGAATTGATCCTAGACAGTAAGGGCTTAATCAAAAATAGTCGGAGATGTGAATGGAAGGGGCAAGCGTAGCAGAATATGATCTAAGGTATCGGGTTTTCTAAGTGGACAATTGCAAATCCTGTCACATTTCGGGATGCCTCTATATCTACCTGAGACCCCAGGATGAGGGGAAAACTTTGTATCTGGCCAGCATAAAGGCTCTGCGTTGCAGCGGGATCACCAGATTAGAGAAGTATTGGGCCATACTATTTGGTGCATATCTGAGGCCAAGGGAAAGGGGGGGGACGAGTGCCCCCGGCACCAGCCTGGATCGTTT
>NW_015215364.1:0-762 GCF_001447785.1 Gekko japonicus | reverse complement strand
CAGGGGTGCCCTCTATCGCCTGTGCTTTTCGCCATGGCGATAGAACCATTAGTGCATGCTATCAGAACTCATGAAGCCATCTCAGGAGTTAAAATCAGAGGTTCGGAGTATAAAACATCCCTGTTTGCAGACTGTAGGGCAGTCCAGGAATCTCCTGGCTGGAGGTTGGGAGCTGAAATACTTATACGTCATGAGAGGCCGAGATGGAATCTGTTTACTGCTCACTACGCAGTTAGTAACCTTGAGAAAGGCAGATAACAGACAGCTGCGTGGGAACACACATACACACACACACACATTCCTTAAGGATGCTCTAATGCTTGTAACTCCCGGTGTATAAATAAAGCTGCTGCGTGAGAGAGGGGGGTTCGTTCCTTCCTGCCTTCATTCATTCAGACAGTTCCTGCAAGCTTGTCTCCTGTCGTCTTTGCTTCGCCTGCACCCCACACCCTAACGAGCAGCACCACAGCAGACGACATGGTTTTACATTTGATCAATCTATCCCAAGCTTGATGCAGCTGCTCCAAAATTTCAGTGTAATTTCAGGTTTAAAAATTAATGAATCAAAATCTCAAATATTGCCCTTTTCTCTCTCAGTTGAGGTACAGACTCACCTAAAACAAAACTTTCCCTTTGAGTGGGTTACCAATTATTTACCATACCTTGGAATCAAGCTCACATATGACAGTACCAACATGATTAAATGTAATCACTTAGAGATTCATAAGGAAACAGAACATCTAATAACAAAATGGGAAAAAT
>NW_015215363.1:0-794 GCF_001447785.1 Gekko japonicus | reverse complement strand
TATCTATCTAATCTATCTAATCTATTTTAATCTATTCTATCTATTTTAATCTAATCTATCCTAATCTAATCTAATCTAATCTAATCTAATCTATTTTAACCTGGGAGAACCGGGTTTGATTCCCTACTCCTCCACTTGCAGCTGCTGGATGACCTTGGGCAAGCCGTAGTTCTATCAGAGCTGTTCTCTCAAGGACAGTTCTGTCAGAGCTCTCTCAGACCCACCTACCTCACAGGGTGTCTGTTGTGGGGAGGGAAAGGAGTTTGTAAGCCACTCTGAGACTCCGAGTGAAGGGCGGGGTATAAATACAATCTCCTCCTCCTCACCACCACCACACCAGACTGGCTGATCCTTTTTAACTAGAGATGCAGAGACTGAACCTAAGACCCTTTGCATGCCAAGCAGATGCTCCTCCAGTGAGCCACAGTCCTTCCCAGTGGAGTGACTGCATTCTCCTGGGCAGCATACATTGAAAAGAGTGTCCTTTCTGAAGGCAGAATCTTTCACCTTGTTCGCTGCATGGGATTTTGCGATAGCCACTGCTTTTCATTGCAGCATATGGGGATCACACAGGAACAGGGATACTTCAGTCCCAGCTAAAAGGGTCACGAGAATGGTACGGAACTGGAGTACACGTTATTGCTGGTGTCTATTTTTGAGCCATCTACTACGATTGGGAAGGGTATCTGAGAATACACCCAACCCGAGGACTGTTGGTTCTTCTGATTTCAGAATGGCTGTAGGGTAGGAGGATCAGCTGAGGAAATCAGCAGATTCCAAAGTGAACCACTTGA
>NW_015215362.1:0-781 GCF_001447785.1 Gekko japonicus | reverse complement strand
TCTCTCTCTCTCTCCAGGCCTGTGCTTCCTTGTCAATCAACCTCCATGTTATCACTGAAACGAGTTTTTTAAAAATCCCACATGTGGGCAACTGGATAGCTTTCCAAATGTTTGATACAAGAACACAGAAAAGACGAGACGGGAACACAAGCTTTCGATAACCAGGGCAAGATCACAGAAAGTGGCCACATTTTCAAAGGTGGAACTATTTAAAGCCAAGGTACTTCTTCTCACACTAATAATATATTTCTTTAATATGTTTTGGATGGAAAGTTAAGTGGGGGGGGAACACCCAAAGCACCCCATTTGTGTGGATAAAGTTGTGGGAGGACTTCTGCAGTTTCCAGAGCACCCGATGTAACGGTTGCGCCTGGAGCGGTGTTGAAAACAGCCTTTGGTCAGATTTTACGGCTCAATGCTACAAAGGCTAAGATTGGTGGGCAGCCGTTTCTGGTGCAACACCAGCCCAGAAAGAAACAACTGAGTCTGTGCTTGTCTGCTCTAAAGCAACATGGAACACTAAACAGTTTGTCTTCACTACAGCTGCGGCCAAATCCCAACTTCAAGTCTAGGCTAATGGGGTCTGAACTTGTTAAGACTGAGAGGGGAAAAGACCTTGGGGTCATAAGTGGATAGTTCAGTGAAACTGTCAACCAAGTGTGCTGCAGCGGAGAAAAAGGCAATCTCTGTGTTAGGGATTATTAGGAAAGGGATTGCACATAAAACAGCCAATACTGTAATGCCCCTGCATCGATCTATGGTGCGGCCTCATTTGGAGTAC
>NW_015215361.1:0-780 GCF_001447785.1 Gekko japonicus | reverse complement strand
ACCAAGTGTTAGTTTGGAGCTGCCACACACCTGTAGTACTAATTCCGATGCCAAGTGGCTCAAACCAGTCGAACCCCAGTAAGTTTACCCGGTCCCCTTCGGGAACCAGCAATGACAATTTAACACATTTCCCTTTAAACTCAACATCAACAGTGTCCCTCCCCGTCAAAGGAATTCTCTTTCCTTGAAAGTCGGACACCCTCGTGTCTGCAGGCTTGAGCCGCCGCCGACTCCGGGTAGGGAACAGCTGATGCAATGTTGCCGAAGAGATCACAGTGACGGATGATCCCGAATCGACCTCCATATTGCAGGGCATGACGGCATATTGTATGATATGTAGACAAGATGACAGCCAGGTATGTTTGTATTAGATCATACTCATCTAGGTGACAAGCAAGACTGTCATGTGACAGGGTCACAAGGTACTGATTGCACAGGGTTGCATCGGCTCAATTAACTATCACCATGAGTCGGCACAAGACTCTGATTGGTGCATGGTTGTATATAAGGAATGCAGTCCAGGAGTCAGGCTTCACACTTGTGGATGTATTTGCTGCGAAGCACCTTGTCGGACAATTCTGTGATATTGGAGACCGCATGGTGGTATGGACTGTATGTAAATATCTGTAAAATAAACCACTGTATATAGCTTCACTAAAGCAACCTGAAACTCGTCATTATTCGGATGCTTCATGCACGCCGTCAGACTGAAGGGCACTGAAGGGCACTGAATATGTAGTGAAACTGCAGAATCTGATTTCTCACTGGAGGAGTCCAGCT
>NW_015215360.1:0-794 GCF_001447785.1 Gekko japonicus | reverse complement strand
TCAGACCGTGTTTTCTGCCATAATCAAAAGTGGCAGTCCAACCCTGAACTCTCTGAGTTTAGGCCACAATCCTTTCTTCATGGACCCCTGCACATCTGGACAGGTTGTATCACCCCTCTATAAGCTATCAATCACCTCTGCTTCCTTATAGTTCTATATTGTGTGTGTGAGTGTTTGAATATTGTTTGTATGCTTGAGAATGTTTAGTAAATAAATCATTATTTTAGCCACCCAGTTTCTGTGTCTGTTCCTGGGTTCTTGGGAATTCTAACTCTGGTATACACAGGTCAGATCCTATAGATAAGCCAATTGCATATTAATAATTATAATTCCCCATCTCTATTAAATAATAGAGCAATTTGGCTAACATCACCTCACCACGAATCCCCACCCCACCGGAGTGGGTGGCCCACAGCCAATCCCAGATACCAGACACTCCCTTGCAAGCCCTCCAGCCTGTTCCCTCTGCTTCTTCCCCTGTCCTCGCAAGGCTCCGGCTTGGGCCTAGCTGGGAAGCTAAGGGGGGGGGGATGAAAACAAAAAGGCACTGTAGCTTTGGGAGGGGCCGTGGAAAATTCAAGAGGGGGCGTTGCCCCCCCGCCCCCGTGCCTACGGGCCTGCACAACAGGTTGGTTGATGAGCTTAGGAACAACTCATGACAGGAAAATGTTTTCCTCTGCTTCAATGCTTAAAACGTCTACAGCTACAGCTATGGAGAGCTTTCTAAAATAATAATCACTACTAAAAATACCCAGTGGCAAAGGGCATCTGTCAGAGCTTCTTTTTGTTTGCTC